>NC_134831.1:85890161-86097971 GCF_004210375.1 Tachypleus tridentatus
TGTAGAACTTCTAAAGTAAAGGATAAGAACGGTTCTTATAGTGTAGGACTTCTAAAGTAAAGGATAAGAACGGTTCTTATAGTGTAGGACTTCTAAAGTAAAGGATAAGAACGGTTCTTATAGTGTAGGACTTCTAAAGTAAAGGATAAGAACGGTTCTTATAGTGTAGGACTTCTAAAGTAAAGGATAAGAACGGTTCTTATAGTGTAGGACTTCTAAAGTAAAGGATAAGAACGGTTCTTATAGTGTAGGACTTCTAAAGTAAGAAAAGGATAAGAACGGTTCTTATAGTGTAGGACTTCTAAAGTAAAGGATAAGAACGGTTCTTATAGTGTAGGACTTCTAAAATAAAGGATAAGAACGGTTCTTATAGTGTAGGACTTCTAAAGTAAAAGGATAAGAAGTTCTTATAGTGTAGGACTTCTAAAGTAAAGGATAAGAACGGTTCTTATAGTGTACGACTTCTAAAGTAAAGGATAAGAACGGTTCTTATAGTGTAGAACATCTAAAGTAAAGGATAAGAACGGTTCTTATAGTGTAGAACTTCTAAAGTAAAGGATAAGAACGGTTCTTATAGTGTGACATCTAAAGTAAAGGATAAGAACGGTTCTTATAGTGTAGGACTTCTAAAGTAAAGGATAAGAACGGTTCTTATAGTGTAGGACTTCTAAAGTAAAGGATAAGAACGGTTCTTATAGTGTAGGACTTCTAAAGTAAAGGATAAGAACGGTTCTTATAGTGTAGGACTTCTAAAGTAAAGGATAAGAACGGTTCTTATAGTGTAGATAAGAACTTCTAAAATAAAGGATAAGAACGGTTCTTATAGTGTAGGACTTCTAAAGTAAAGGATAAGAACGGTTCTTATAGTGTAGGACTTCTAAAGTAAAGGATAAGAACGGTTCTTATAGTGTAGGACTTCTAAAGGATAAGAACGGTTCTTATAGTGTAGGACTTCTAAAGTAAAGGATAAGAACGGTTCTTATAGTGTACGACTTCTAAAGTAAAGGATAAGAACGGTTCTTATAGTGTAGGACTTCTAAAGTAAAGGATAAGAACGGTTCTTATAGTGTAGGACTTCTAAAGTAAAGGATAAGAACGGTTCTTATAGTGTAGAACTTCTAAAGTAAAGGATAAGAACGGTTCTTATAGTGTAGGACTTCTAAAGTAAAGGATAAGAACGGTTCTTATAGTGTAGGACTTCTAAAGTAAAGGATAAGAACGGTTCTTATAGTGTAGGATAAGAACTTCTAAAGTAAAGGATAAGAACGGTTCTTATAGTGTAGACTTCTAAAGTAAAGGATAAGAACGGTTCTTATAGTGTAGGACTTCTAAAGTAAAGGATAAGAACGGTTCTTATAGTGTAGGACTTCTAAAGTAAAGGATAAGAACGGTTCTTATAGTGTAGGACTTCTAAAGTAAAGGATAAGAACGGTTCTATAGTGTAGACTTGTAAAGATAAGAACGGTTCTAGGACTTCTAAAGTAAAGGATAAGAACGGTTCTTATAGTGTAGGACTTCTAAAGTAAAGGATAAGAACGGTTCTTATAGTGTAGGACTTCTAAAGTAAAGGATAAGAACGGTTCTTATAGTGTAGAACTTCTAAAGTAAAGGATAAGAACGGTTCTTTAGTAGTGTAAAGGGAACGGTTCTTATAGTGTAGGACTTCTAAATAAAGGATAAGAACGGTTCTTATAGTGTAGGACTTCTAAAGTAAAGGATAAGAACGGTTCTTATAGTGTAGGACTTCTAAAGTAAAGGATAAGAACGGTTCTTATAGTGTAGGACTTCTAAAGTAAAGGATAAGAACGGTTCTTATAGTGTAGAACGGTTCTAAAGTAAAGGATAAGAACGGTTCTTATAGTGTAGAACTTCTAAAGTAAAGGATAAGAACGGTTCTTATAGTGTAGGACTTCTAAAGTAAAGGATAAGAACGGTTCTTATAGTGTAGGACTTCTAAAGTAAAGGATAAGAACGGTTCTTATAGTGTAGGACTTCTAAAGTAAAGGATAAGAACGGTTCTTATAGTGTAGGACTTCTAAAGTAAAGGATAAGAACGGTTCTTATAGTGTAGGACTTCTAAAGTAAAGGATAAGAACGGTTCTTATAGTGTAGGGACTTCTAAAGTAAAGGATAAGAACGGTTCTTATAGTGTAGGACTTCTAAAGTAAAGGATAAGAACGGTTCTTATAGTGTAGAACTTCTAAAGTAAAGGATAAGAACGGTTCTTATAGTGTAGGACTTCTAAAGTAAAGGATAAGAACGGTTCTTATAGTGTAGGACTTCTAAAGTAAAGGATAAGAACGGTTCTTATAGTGTAGGACTTCTAAAGTAAAGGATAAGAACGGTTCTTATAGTGTAGGACTTCTAAAGTAAAGGATAAGAACGGTTCTTATAGTGTAGGACTTCTAAAGTAAAGGATAAGAACGGTTCTTATAGTGTAGGACTTCTAAAGTAAAGGATAAGAACGGTTCTTATAGTGTACGACTTCTAAAGTAAAGGATAAGAACGGTTCTTATAGTGTAGGACTTCTAAAGTAAAGGATAAGAACGGTTCTTATAGTGTAGAACTTCTAAAGTAAAGGATAAGAACGGTTCTTATAGTGTAGGACTTCTAAAGTAAAGGATAAGAACGGTTCTTATAGTGTAGGACTTCTAAAGTAAAGGATAAGAACGGTTCTTATAGTGTAGGACTTCTAAAGTAAAGGATAAGAACGGTTCTTATAGTGTAGGACTTCTAAAGTAAAGGATAAGAACGGTTCTTATAGTGTAGGACTTCTAAAGTAAAGGATAAGAACGGTTCTTATAGTGTAGGACTTCTAAAGTAAAGGATAAGAACGGTTCTTATAGTGTAGGACTTCTAAAGTAAAGGATAAGAACGGTTCTTATAGTGTAGGACTTCTAAAGTAAAGGATAAGAACGGTTCTTATAGTGTAGGACTTCTAAAGTAAAGGATAAGAACGGTTCTTATAGTGTAGGACTTCTAAAGTAAAGGATAAGAACGGTTCTTATAGTGTAGGACTTCTAAAGTAAAGGATAAGAACGGTTCTTATAGTGTAGGACTTCTAAAGTAAAGGATAAGAACGGTTCTTATAGTGTAGGACTTCTAAAGTAAAGGATAAGAACGGTTCTTATAGTGTAGGACTTCTAAAGTAAAGGATAAGAACGGTTCTTATAGTGTAGGACTTCTAAAGTAAAGGATAAGAACGGTTCTTATAGTGTACGACTTCTAAAGTAAAGGATAAGAACGGTTCTTATAGTGTACGACTTCTAAAGTAAAGGATAAGAACGGTTCTTATAGTGTAGGACTTCTAAAGTAAAGGATAAGAACGGTTCTTATAGTGTAGGACTTCTAAAGTAAAGGATAAGAACGGTTCTTATAGTGTAGGACTTCTAAAGTAAAGGATAAGAACGGTTCTTATAGTGTAGGACTTCTAAAGTAAAGGATAAGAACGGTTCTTATAGTGTAGGACTTCTAAAGTAAAGGATAAGAACGGTTCTTATAGTGTAGGACTTCTAAAGTAAAAGGATAAGAACGGTTCTTATAGTGTAGGACTTCTAAAGTAAAGGATAAGAACGGTTCTTATAGTGTAGGACTTCTAAAGTAAAGGATAAGAACGGTTCTTATAGTGTAGGACTTCTAAAGTAAAGGATAAGAACGGTTCTTATAGTGTAGGACTTCTAAAGTAAAGGATAAGAACGGTTCTTATAGTGTAGGACTTCTAAAGTAAAGGATAAGAACGGTTCTTATAGTGTAGGACTTCTAAAGTAAAGGATAAGAACGGTTCTTATAGTGTACGACTTCTAAAGTAAAGGATAAGAACGGTTCTTATAGTGTAGAACTTCTAAAGTAAAGGATAAGAACGGTTCTTATAGTGTAGAACTTCTAAAGTAAAGGATAAGAACGGTTCTTATAGTGTAGGACTTCTAAAGTAAAGGATAAGAACGGTTCTTATAGTGTAGGACTTCTAAAGTAAAGGATAAGAACGGTTCTTATAGTGTAGGACTTCTAAAGTAAAGGATAAGAACGGTTCTTATATAAAGTAAAGGATAAGAACGGTTCTTATAGTGTAGGACTTCTAAAGTAAAGGATAAGAACGGTTCTTATAGTGTAGGACTTCTAAAGTAAAGGATAAGAACGGTTCTTATAGTGTAGGACTTCTAAAGTAAAGGATAAGAACGGTTCTTATAGTGTAGAACTTCTAAAGTAAAGGATAAGAACGGTTCTTATAGTGTAGGACTTCTAAAGTAAAGGATAAGAACGGTTCTTATAGTGTAGGACTTCTAAAGTAAAGGATAAGAACGGTTCTTATAGTGTAGGACTTCTAAAGTAAAGGATAAGAACGGTTCTTATAGTGTAGGACTTCTAAAGTAAAGGATAAGAACGGTTCTTATAGTGTAGGACTTCTAAAGTAAAGGATAAGAACGGTTCTTATAGTGTACGACTTCTAAAGTTCTTAAAGGATAAGAACGGTTCTTATAGTGTAGAACTTCTAAAGTAAAGGATAAGAACGGTTCTTATAGTGTAGGACTTCTAAAGTAAAGGATAAGAACGGTTCTTATAGTGTAGGACTTCTAAAGTAAAGGATAAGAACGGTTCTTATAGTGTAGAACTTCTAAAGTAAAGGATAAGAACGGTTCTTATAGTGTAGGACTTCTAAAGTAAAGGATAAGAACGGTTCTTATAGTGTAGACTTCTAAAGTAAAGGATAAGAACGGTTCTTATAGTGTACGACTTCTAAAGTAAAGGATAGAACGGGACTTCTAAAGTAAAGGATAAGAACGGTTCTTATAGTGTAGAACTTCTAAAGTAAAGGATAAGAACGGTTCTTATAGTGTAAGTAAAGGATAAGAACGGTTCTTATAGTGTAGAACTTCTAAAGTAAAGGATAAGAACGGTTCTTATAGTGTAAGACTTCTAAAGTAAAGGATAAGAACGGTTCTTATAGTGTAGACTTCTAAAGTAAAGGATAAGAACGGTTCTTATAGTGTACGACTTCTAAAGTAAAGGATAAGAACGGTTCTTATAGTGTAGGACTTCTAAAGTAAAGGATAAGAACGGTTCTTATAGTGTAGAACTTCTAAAGTAAAGGATAAGAACGGTTCTTATAGTGTAGGACTTCTAAAGTAAAGGATAAGAACGGTTCTTATAGTGTAGGACTTCTAAAGTAAAGGATAAGAACGGTTCTTATAGTGTAGGACTTCTAAAGTAAAGGATAAGAACGGTTCTTATAGTGTAGGACTTCTAAAGTAAAGGATAAGAACGGTTCTTATAGTGTAGGACTTCTAAAGTAAAGGATAAGAACGGTTCTTATAGTGTAGGACTTCTAAAGTAAAGGATAAGAACGGTTCTTATAGTGTAGGACTTCTAAAGTAAAGGATAAGAACGGTTCTTATAGTGTAGGACTTCTAAAGTAAAGGATAAGAACGGTTCTTATAGTGTAGGACTTCTAAAGTAAAGGATAAGAACGGTTCTTATAGTGTAGGACTTCTAAAGTAAAGGATAAGAACGGTTCTTATAGTGTAGGACTTCTAAAGTAAAGGATAAGAACGGTTCTTATAGTGTAGGACTTCTAAAGTAAAGGATAAGAACGGTTCTTATAGTGTAGGACTTCTAAAGTAAAGGATAAGAACGGTTCTGTATAGTGATAAGAAGGACTCTATAGTGTAACTTAAAGTAAAGGATAAGAACGGTTCTTATAGTGTAGGACTTCTAAAGTAAAGGATAAGAACGGTTCTTATAGTGTAGGACTTCTAAAGTAAAGGATAAGAACGGTTCTTATAGTGTAGGACTTCTAAAGTAAAGGATAAGAACTTCTAAAGTAAAGGATAAGAACGGTTCTTATAGTGTAGGACTTCTAAAGTAAAGGATAAGAACGGTTCTTATAGTGTAGACTTCTAAAGTAAAGGATAAGAACGGTTCTTATAGTGTAGGACTTCTAAAGTAAAGGATAAGAACGGTTCTTATAGTGTAGGACTTCTAAAGTAAAGGATAAGAACGGTTCTTATAGTGTAGGACTTCTAAAGTAAAGGAAAAGAACGGTTCTTATAGTGTACGACTTCTAAAGTAAAGGATAAGAACGGTTCTTATAGTGTACGACTTCTAAAGTAAAGGATAAGAACGGTTCTTATAGTGTAGGACTTCTAAAGTAAAGGATAAGAACGGTTCTTATAGTGTAGACTTCTAAAGTAAAGGATAAGAACGGTTCTTATAGTGTAGGACTTCTAAAGTAAAGGATAAGAACGGTTCTTATAGTGTAGGACTTCTAAAGTAAAGGATAAGAACGGTTCTTATAGTGTAGGACTTCTAAAGTAAAGGATAAGAACGGTTCTTATAGTGTAGGACTTCTAAAGTAAAGGATAAGAACGGTTCTTATAGTGTAGGACTTCTAAAGTAAAGGATAAGAACGGTTCTTATAGTGTAGGACTTCTAAAGTAAAGGATAAGAACGGTTCTTATAGTGTAGGACTTCTAAAGTAAAGGATAAGAACGGTTCTTATAGTGTAGGACTTCTAAAGTAAAGGATAAGAACGGTTCTTATGGTGTACGACTTCTAAAGTAAAGGAAAAGAACGTTTCTTATAGTGTTGAACTTCTGAAGTAAAGGATAAGAACTGTTCTCATAGTGTAGGACTTCTAAAGTAAAGGATAAGAACGGTTCTTATAGTGTAGGACTTCTAAAGTAAAGGATAAGAACGGTTCTTATAGTGTAGGACTTCTAAAGTAAAGGATAAGAACGGTTCTTATAGTGTAGGACTTCTAAAGTAAAGGATAAGAACGGTTCTTATAGTGTAGGACTTCTAAAGTAAAGGATAAGAACGGTTCTTATAGTGTAGGACTTCTAAAGTAAAGGATAAGAACGGTTCTTATAGTGTAGGACTTCTAAAGTAAAGGATAAGAACGGTTCTTATAGTGTAGGACTTCTAAAGTAAAGGATAAGAACGGTTCTTATAGTGTAGGACTTCTAAAGTAAAGGATAAGAACGGTTCTTATAGTGTAGGACTCTCTAAAGTAAGAACGGTTCTTAAGGATAAGAACGGTTCTTATAGTGTAGGACTTCTAAAGTAAAGGATAAGAACGGTTCTTATAGTGTAGGACTTCTAAAGTAAAGGATAAGAACGGTTCTTATAGTGTAGGACTTCTAAAGTAAAGGATAAGAACGGTTCTTATAGTGTAGGACTTCTAAAGTAAAGGATAAGAACGGTTCTTATAGTGTAGGACTTCTAAAGTAAAGGATAAGAACGGTTCTTATAGTGTACGACTTCTAAAGTAAAGGATAAGAACGGTTCTTATAGTGTAGAACTTCTAAAGTAAAGGATAAGAACGGTTCTTATAGTGTAGAACAGTTCTAAAGTAAAGGATAAGAACGGTTCTTATAGTGTAGGACTTCTAAAGTAAAGGATAAGAACGGTTCTTATAGTGTAGGACTTCTAAAGTAAAGGATAAGAACGGTTCTTATAGTGTGTAGGACTTCTAAAGTAAAGGATAAGAACGGTTCTTATAGTGTACGACTTCTAAAGTAAAGGATAGGAACGGTTCTTATAGCGTAGAACTTCTAAAGTAAAGGAAAAGAACGGTTCTTATAGTGTAGAACTTCTAAAGTAAAGGATAAGAACGGTTCTTATAGTGTAGAACTTCTAAAGTAAAGGATAAGAACGGTTCTTATAGTGTAGGACTTCTAAAATAAAGGATAAGAACGGTTCTTATAGTGTAGGACTTCTAAAGTAAAGGATAAGAACGGTTCTTATAGTGTAGGACTTCTAAAGTAAAGGATAAGAACGGTTCTTATAGTGTAGGACTTCTAAAGTAAAGGATAAGAACGGTTCTTATAGTGTAGGACTTCTAAAGTAAAGGATAAGAACGGTTCTTATAGTGTAGGACTTCTAAAGTAAAGGATAAGAACGGTTCTTATAGTGTACGACTTCTAAAGTAAAGGATAAGAACGGTTCTTATATTGTAGAACATCTAAAGTAAAGGATAAGAACGGTTCTTATAGTGTAGAACTTCTAATATAAAGGATAAAAACGGTTCTTATAGTGTAGAACATCTAAAGTAAAGGATAAGAACGGTTCTTATAGTGTAGGACTTCTAAAATAAAGGATAAGAACGGTTCTTATAGTGTAGGACTTCTAAAGTAAAGGATAAGAACGGTTCTTATAGTGTAGGACTTCTAAAGTAAAGGATAAGAACGGTTCTTATAGTGTACGACTTCTAAAGTAAAGGATAGGAACGGTTCTTATAGTGTAGGACTTCTAAAGTAAAGGATAAGAACGGTTCTTATAGTGTAGGACTTCTAAAATAAAGGATAAGAACGGTTCTTATAGTGTAGGACTTAAAGTAAAGGATAAGAACGGTTCTTATAGTGTAGGACTTCTAAAGTAAAAAATAAGAACGGTTCTTATAGTGTAGGACTTCTGAAGTAAAGGATAAGAACGGTTCTTATAGTGTAGACTTCTAAAGTAAAGGATAAGAACGGTTCTTATATAAGAACGGTTCTTATAGTGTAGGACTTCTAAAGTAAAGGGAAAGAACGGTTCTTATAGTGTAGGACTTCTAAAGTAAAGGATAAGAACGGTTCTTATAGTGTAGGACTTCTAAAGTAAAGGATAAGAACGGTTCTTATAGTGTAGGACTTCTAAAGTAAAGGATAAGAACGGTTCTTATAGTGTAGGACTTCTAAAGTAAAGGATAAGAACGGTTCTTATAGTGTAGGACTTCTAAAGTAAAGGATAAGAACGGTTCTTATAGTGTAGACTTCTAAAGTAAAGGATAAGAACGGTTCTTATAGTGTAGGACTTCTAAAGTAAAGGATAAGAACGGTTCTTATAGTGTAGGACTTCTAAAGTAAAGGATAAGAACGGTTCTTATAGTGTAGGATAAGAACTTCTAAAGTAAAGGATAAGAACGGTTCTTATAGTGTAGGACTTCTAAAGTAAAGGATAAGAACGGTTCTTATAGTGTAGGACTTCTAAAGTAAAGGATAAGAACGGTTCTTATAGTGTAGAACTTCTAAAGTAAAGGATAAGAACGGTTCTTATAGTGTAGGACTTCTAAAGTAAAGGATAAGAACGGTTCTTATAGTGTGACTTCTAAAGTAAAGGATAAGAACGGTTCTTATAGTGTAGGACTTCTAAAGTAAAGGATAAGAACGGTTCTTATAGTGTAGGACTTCTAAAGTAAAGGATAAGAACGGTTCTTATAGTGTACGACTTCTAAAGTAAAGGATAAGAACGGTTCTTATAGTGTAGGACTTCTAAAGTAAAGGATAAGAACGGTTCTTATAGTGTAGGACTTCTAAAGTAAAGGATAAGAACGGTTCTTATAGTGTAGGACTTCTAAAGTAAAGGATAAGAACGGTTCTTATAGTGTAGGACTTCTAAAGTAAAGGATAAGAACGGTTCTTATAGTGTAGGACTTCTAAAGTAAAGGATAAGAACGGTTCTTATAGTGTAGGACTTCTAAAGTAAAGGATAAGAACGGTTCTTATAGTGTAGGACTTCTAAAGTAAAGGATAAGAACGGTTCTTATAGTGTAGGACTTCTAAAGTAAAGGATAAGAACGGTTCTTATAGTGTAGAACTTCTAAAGTAAAGGATAAGAACGGTTCTTATAGTGTAGGACTTCTAAAGTAAAGGATAAGAACGGTTCTTATAGTGTAGGACTTCTAAAGTAAAGGATAAGAACGGTTCTTATAGTGTAGGACTTCTAAAGTAAAGGATAGGAACGGTTCTTATAGTGTAGGACTTCTAAAGTAAAGGATAGGAACGGTTCTTATAGTGTAGAACTTCTAAAGTAAAGGATAAGAACGGTTCTTATAGTGTAGGACTTCTAAAGTAAAGGATAAGAACGGTTCTTATAGTGTAGGACTTCTAAAGTAAAGGATAAGAACGGTTCTTATAGTGTAGGACTTCTAAAGTAAAGGATAAGAACGGTTCTTATAGTGTACGACTTCTAAAGTAAAGGATAAGAACGGTTCTTATAGTGTACGACTTCTAAAGTAAAGGATAAGAACGGTTCTTATAGTGTAGAACTTCTAAAGTAAAGGATAAGAACGGTTCTTATAGTGTATCTAAAAGAACGGTTCTTATAGTGTAGGACTTCTAAATAAAGGATAAGAACGGTTCTTATAGTGTAGGACTTCTAAAGTAAAGGATAAGAACGGTTCTTATAGTGTAGGACTTCTAAAGTAAAGGATAAGAACGGTTCTTATAGTGTAGGACTTCTAAAGTAAAGGATAAGAACGGTTCTTATAGTGTAGGACTTCTAAAGTAAAGGATAAGAACGGTTCTTATAGTGTAGGACTTCTAAAGTAAAGGATAAGAACGGTTCTTATAGTGTAGGACTTCTAAAGTAAAGGATAAGAACGGTTCTTATAGTGTAGGACTTCTAAAGTAAAGGATAAGAACGGTTCTTATAGTGTAGGACTTCTAAAGTAAAGGATAAGAACGGTTCTTATAGTGTAGGACTTCTAAAGTAAAGGATAAGAACGGTTCTTATAGTGTAGGACTTCTAAAGTAAAGGATAAGAACGGTTCTTATAGTGTAGAACTTCTAAAGTAAAGGATAAGAACGGTTCTTATAGTGTAGGACTTCTAAAGTAAAGGATAAGAACGGTTCTTATAGTGTAGGACTTCTAAAGTAAAGGATAAGAACGGTTCTTATAGTGTACGACTTCTAAAGTAAAGGATAAGAACGGTTCTTATAGTGTACGACTTCTAAAGTAAAGGATAAGAACGGTTCTTATAGTGTAGAACTTCTAAAGTAAAGGATAAGAACGGTTCTTATAGTGTAGAACTTCTAAAGTAAAGGATAAGAACGGTTCTTATAGTGTAGGACTTCTAAAGTAAAGGATAAGAACGGTTCTTATAGTGTAGACTTCTAAAGTAAAGGATAAGAACGGTTCTTATAGTGTAGGACTCTAAAGTAAAGGATAAGAACGGTTCTTATAGTGTAGGACTTCTAAAGTAAAGGATAAGAACGGTTCTTATAGTGTAGGACTTCTAAAGTAAAGGATAAGAACGGTTCTTATAGTGTAGGACTTCTAAAGTAAAGGATAAGAACGGTTCTTATAGTGTAGGACTTCTAAAGTAAAGGATAAGAACGGTTCTTATAGTGTAGGACTTCTAAAAATAAAGGATAAGAACGGTTCTTATAGTGTAGGACTTCTAAAGTAAAGGATAAGAACGGTTCTTATAGTGTACGACTTCTAAAGTAAAGGATAAGAACGGTTCTTATAGTGTAGACTTCTAAAGTAAAGGATAAGAACGGTTCTTATAGTGTAGAACTTCTAAAGTAAAGGATAAGAACGGTTCTTATAGTGTAGGACTTCTAAAGTAAAGGATAAGAACGGTTCTTATAGTGTAGAACTTCTAAAGTAAAGGATAAGAACGGTTCTTATAGTGTAGGACTTCTAAAGTAAAGGATAAGAACGGTTCTTATAGTGTAGGACTTCTAAAGTAAAGGATAAGAACGGTTCTTATAGTGTAGGACTTCTAAAGTAAAGGATAAGAACGGTTCTTATAGTGTAGGACTTCTAAAGTAAAGGATAAGAACGGTTCTTATAGACTTCTGTAAAGGATAAGAACGGTTCTTATAGTGTAGGACTTCTAAAGTAAAGGATAAGAACGGTTCTTATAGTGTAGGACTTCTAAAGTAAAGGATAAGAACGGTTCTTATAGTGTAGGACTTCTAAAGTAAAGGATAAGAACGGTTCTTATAGTGTACGACTTCTAAAGTAAAGGATAAGAACGGTTCTTATAGTGTAGGACTTCTAAAGTAAAGGATAGGAACGATTCTTATAGTGTAGGACTTCTAAAGTAAAGGATAAGAACGGTTCTTATAGTGTAGGACTTCTGTAAAGGATAAGACTAAAGTAAAGGATAAGAACGGTTCTTATAGTGTAGGACTTCTAAAGTAAAGGATAAGAACGGTTCTTATAGTGTAGGACTTCTAAAGTAAAGGATAAGAACGGTTCTTATAGTGTAGGACTTCTAAAGTAAAGGATAAGAACGGTTCTTATAGTGTAGGACTTCTAAAGTAAAGGATAAGAACGGTTCTTATAGTGTAGGACTTCTAAATAAAGGATAAGAAAGAACGGTTCTTATAGTGTAGGACTTCTAAAGTAAAGGATAAAGAACGGTTCTTATAGTGTAGACTTCTAAAGTAAAGGATAAGAACGGTTCTTATAGTGTAGGACTTCTAAAGTAAAGGATAAGAACGGTTCTTATAGTGTAGGACTTCTAAAGTAAAGGATAAGAACGGTTCTTATAGTGTAGGACTTCTAAAGTAAAGGATAAGAACGGTTCTTATAGTGTAGAACTTCTAAAGTAAAGGATAAGAACGGTTCTTATAGTGTAGGACTTCTAAAGTAAAGGATAAGAACGGTTCTTATAGTGTAGGACTTCTAAAGTAAAGGATAAGAACGGTTCTTATAGTGTAGGACTTCTAAAGTAAAGGATAAGAACGGTTCTTATAGTGTAGGACTTCTAAAGTAAAGGATAAGAACGGTTCTTATAGTGTAGGACTTCTAAAGTAAAGGATAAGAACGGTTCTTATAGTGTAGGACTTCTAAAGTAAAGGATAAGAACGGTTCTTATAGTGTAGGACTTCTAAAGTAAAGGATAAGAACGGTTCTTATAGTGTAGGACTTCTAAAGTAAAGGATAAGAACGGTTCTTATAGTGTAGGACTTCTAAAGTAAAGGATAAGAACGGTTCTTATAGTGTAGGACTTCTAAAGTAAAGGATAAGAACGGTTCTTATAGTGTAGGACTTCTAAAGTTAAGGATAGGAACGGTTCTTATAGTGTAGAACTTCTAAAGTAAAGGATAAGAACGGTTCTTATAGTGTAGAACTTCTAAAGTAAAGGATAAGAACGGTTCTTATAGTGTAGAACTTCTAAAGTAAAGGATAAGAACGGTTCTTATAGTGTAGGACTTCTAAAATAAAGGATAAGAACGGTTCTTATAGTGTAGGACTTCTAAAGTAAAGGATAAGGAACGGTTCTTATAGTGTACGACTTCTAAAGTAAAGGATAAGAACGGTTCTTATAGTGTAGAACTTCTAAAGTAAAGGATAAGAACGGTTCTTATAGTGTAGAACTTCTAAATAAAGGATAAGAACGGTTCTTATAGTGTAGAACTTCTAAAGTAAAGGATAAGAACGGTTCTTATAGTGTAGGACTTCTAAAATAAAGGATAAGAACGGTTCTTATAGTGTAGGACTTCTGAAGTAAAGGATAAGAACGGTTCTTATAGTGTACGACTTCTAAAGTAAAGGATAAGAACGGTTCTTATAGTGTAGGACTTCTAAAGTAAAGGATAGGAACGGTTCTTATAGTGTAGGACTTCTAAAGTAAAGGATAAGAACGGTTCTTATAGTGTACTTCTAAAGTAAAGGATAAGAACGGTTCTTATAGTGTAGACTTCTAAAGTAAAGGATAAGAACGGTTCTTATAGTGTACGACTTCTAAAGTAAAGGATAAGAACGGTTCTTATAGTGTAGGACTTCTAAAGTAAAGGATAAGAACGGTTCTTATAGTGTAGAACTTCTAATATAAAGGATAAAAACGGTTCTTATAGTGTAGAACTTCTAAAGTAAAGGATAAGAACGGTTCTTATAGTGTAGGACTTCTAAAATAAAGGATAAGAACGGTTCTTATAGTGTAGGACTTCTAAAGTAAAGGATAAGAACGGTTCTTATAGTGTAGGACTTCTAAAGTAAAGGATAAGAACGGTTCTTATAGTGTACGACTTCTAAAGTAAAGGATAAGAACGGTTCTTATAGTGTAGGACTTCTAAAGTAAAGGATAAGAACGGTTCTTATAGTGTAGGACTTCTAAAGTAAAGGATAAGAACGGTTCTTATAGTGTAGGACTTCTAAAGTAAAGGATAAGAACGGTTCTTATAGTGTACGACTTCTAAAGTAAAGGATAAGAACGGTTCTTATAGTGTACGACTTCTAAAGTAAAGGATAAGAACGGTTCTTATAGTGTAGAACTTCTAAAGTAAAGGATAAGAACGGTTCTTATAGTGTAGAACTTCTAAAGTAAAGGATAAGAACGGTTCTTATAGTGTAGGACTTCTAAAGTAAAGGATAAGAACGGTTCTTATAGTGTAGGACTTCTAAAGTAAAGGATAAGAACGGTTCTTATAGTGTAGGACTTCTAAAGTAAAGGATAAGAACGGTTCTTATAGTGTAGGACTTCTAAAGTAAAGGATAAGAACGGTTCTTATAGTGTAGGACTTCTAAAGTAAAGGATAAGAACGGTTCTTATAGTGTAGGACTTCTAAAGTAAAGGATAAGAACGGTTCTTATAGTGTAGGACTTCTAAAGATAAGAAATAGTGGACTTCTAAAGTAAAGGATAGAACGGTTCTTATAGTGTAGGACTTCTAAAGTAAAGGATAAGAACGGTTCTTATAGTGTAGGACTTCTAAAGTAAAGGATAAGAACGGTTCTTATAGTGTAGTAAAGGATAAGAACGGTTCTTATAGTGTAGGACTTCTAAAGTAAAGGATAAGAACGGTTCTTATAGTGTAGGACTTCTAAAGTAAAAGGAATAAGAACTAAAGTAAAGGATAAGAACGGTTCTTATAGTGTAGACTTCTAAAGTAAAGGATAAGAACGGTTCTTATAGTGTAGGACTTCTAAAGTAAAGGATAAGAACGGTTCTTATAGTGTAGGACTTCTAAAGTAAAGGATAAGAACGGTTCTTATAGTGTAGGACTTCTAAAGTAAAGGATAAGAACGGTTCTTATAGTGTAGGACTTCTAAAGTAAAGGATAAGAACGGTTCTTATAGTGTAGGACTTCTAAAGTAAAGGATAAGAACGGTTCTTATAGTGTAGAACTTCTAAAGTAAAGGATAAGAACGGTTCTTATAGTGTAGGACTTCTAAAGTAAAAAAGAACGGTTCTTATAGTGTAAAGGATAAGAACGGTTCTTATAGTGTAGGACTTCTAAAGTAAAGGATAAGAACGGTTCTTATAGTGTAGGACTTCTAAAGTAAAGGATAAGAACGGTTCTTATAGTGTAGGACTTCTAAAGTAAAGGATAAGAACGGTTCTTATAGTGTACGACTTCTAAAGTAAAGGATAAGAACGGTTCTTATAGTGTAGGACTTCTAAAGTAAAGGATAAGAACGGTTCTTATAGTGTAGGACTTCTAAAGTAAAGGATAAGAACGGTTCTTATAGTGTAGGACTTCTAAAGTAAAGGATAAGAACGGTTCTTATAGTGTAGACTTCTAAAGTAAAGGATAAGAACGGTTCTTATAGTGTAGGACTTCTAAAGTAAAGGATAAGAACGGTTCTTATAGTGTAGAACTTCTAAAGTAAAGGATAAGAACGGTTCTTATAGTGTAGGACTTCTAAAGTAAAGGATAAGAACGGTTCTTATAGTGTAGGACTTCTAAAGTAAAGGATAAGAACGGTTCTTATAGTGTAGGACTTCTAAAGTAAAGGATAAGAACGGTTCTTATAGTGTAGGACTTCTAAAGTAAAGGATAAGAACGGTTCTTATAGTGTAGGACTTCTAAAGTAAAGGATAAGAACGGTTCTTATAGTGTAGGACTTCTAAAGTAAAGGATAAGAACGGTTCTTATAGTGTAGGACTTCTAAAGTAAAGGATAAGAACGGTTCTTATAGTGTAGGACTTCTAAAGTAAAGGATAAGAACGGTTCTTATAGTGTAGGACTTCTAAAGTAAAGGATAAGAACGGTTCTTATAGTGTACGACTTCTAAAGTAAAGGATAAGGACGATTATTATATTGTAGAACATCTAAAGTAAAGGATAAGAACGGTTCTTATAGTGTAGAACTTCTAAAGTAAAGGATAAGAACGGTTCTTATAGTGTAGAACTTCTAAAGTAAAGGATAAGAACGGTTCTTATAGTGTAGGACTTCTAAAGTAAAGGATAAGAACGGTTCTTATAGTGTAGGACTTCTAAAGTAAAGGAAAAGAACGGTTCTTATAGTGTAGGACTTCTAAAGTAAAGGATAAGAACGGTTCTTATAGTGTACGACTTCTAAAGTAAAAAGGATAAGAACGGTTCTTATAGTGTAGACTTCTAAAGTAAAGGATAAGAACGGTTCTTATAGTGTAGAACTTCTAAAGTAAAGGATAAGAACGGTTCTTATAGTGTAGAACTTCTAAAGTAAAGGATAAGAACGGTTCTTATAGTGTAGGACTTCTAAAATAAAGGATAAGAACGGTTCTTATAGTGTAGGACTTCTGAAGTAAAGGATAAGAACGGTTCTTATAGTGTACGACTTCTAAAGTAAAGGAAAAGAACGGTTCTTATAGTGTAGGACTTCTAAAGTAAAGGATAAGAACGGTTCTTATAGTGTAGGACTTCTAAAGTAAAGGATAAGAACGGTTCTTATAGTGTAGGACTTCTAAAGTAAAGGATAAGAACGGTTCTTATAGTGTACGACTTCTAAAGTAAAGGATAAGAACGGTTCTTATATTGTAGAACATCTAAAGTAAAGGATGAGAACGGTTCTTATAGTGTAAAACTTCTAATATAAAGGATAAGAACGGTTCTTATAGTGTAGAACGGTTCTAAAGTAAAGGATAAGAACGGTTCTTATAGTGTAGGACTTCTAAAATAAAGGATAAGAACGGTTCTTATAGTGTAGGACTTCTGAAGTAAAGGATAAGAACGGTTCTTATAGTGTAGGACTTCTAAAGTAAAGGATAAGAACGGTTCTTATAGTGTACGACTTCTAAAGTAAAGGATAGGAACGGTTCTTATAGTGTAGAATTTCTAAAGTAAAGGATAAGAACGGTTCTTATAGTGTAGGACTGCTAAAATAAAGGATAAGAACGGTTCTTATAGTGTAGGACTTCTGAAGTAAAGGATAAGAACGGTTCTTATAGTGTACGACTTCTAAAGTAAAGGATAAGAACGGTTCTTATAGTGTAGAACTTCTAAAGTAAAGGATAAGAACGGTTCTTATAGTGTAGAACTTCTAAAGTAAAGGATAAGAACGGTTCTTATAGTGTAGGACTTCTAAAGTAAAGGATAAGAACGGTTCTTATAGTGTAGGACTTCTAAAGTAAAGGATAAGAACGGTTCTTATAGTGTAGGACTTCTAAAGTAAAGGATAAGAACGGTTCTTATAGTGTAGGACTTCTAAAGTAAAGGATAAGAACGGTTCTTATAGTGTAGGACTTCTAAAGTAAAGGATAAGAACGGTTCTTATAGTGTAGGATAAGAACGGTTCTTCTAAAGTAAAGGATAAGAACGGTTCTTATAGTGTAGGACTTCTAAAGTAAAGGATAAGAACGGTTCTTATAGTGTAGGACTTCTAAAGTAAAGGATAAGAACGGTTCTTATAGTGTAGGACTTCTAAAGTAAAGGATAAGAACGGTTCTTATAGTGTAGGACTTCTAAAGTAAAGGATAAGAACGGTTCTTATAGTGTAGGACTTCTAAAGTAAAGGATAAGAACGGTTCTTATAGTGTAGGACTTCTAAAGTAAAGGATAAGAACGGTTCTTATAGTGTAGGACTTCTAAAGTAAAGGATAAGAACGGTTCTTATAGTGTAGGACTTCTAAAGTAAAGGATAAGAACGGTTCTTATAGTGTAGGACTTCTAAAGTAAAGGATAAGAACGGTTCTTATAGTGTAGAACTTCTAAAGTAAAGGATAAGAACGGTTCTTATAGTGTAGGACTTCTAAAGTAAAGGATAAGAACGGTTCTTATAGTGTAGGACTTCTAAAGTAAAGGATAAGAACGGTTCTTATAGTGTAGGACTTCTAAAGTAAAGGATAAGAACGGTTCTTATAGTGTACGACTTCTAAAGTAAAGGATAAGAACGGTTCTTATAGTGTAGAACTTCTAAAGTAAAGGATAAGAACGGTTCTTATAGTGTAGAACTTCTAATATAAAGGATAAGAACGGTTCTTATAGTGTAGAACTTCTAAAGTAAAGGATAAGAACGGTTCTTATAGTGTAGGACTTCTAAAGTAAAGGATAAGAACGGTTCTTATAGTGTAGGACTTCTAAAGTAAAGGATAAGAACGGTTCTTATAGTGTAGGACTTCTAAAGTAAAGGATAAGAACGGTTCTTATAGTGTAGGACTTCTAAAGTAAAGGATAAGAACGGTTCTTATAGTGTAGGACTTCTAAAGTAAAGGATAAGAACGGTTCTTATAGTGTAGGACTTCTAAAGTAAAGGATAAGAACGGTTCTTATAGTGTACGACTTCTAAAGTAAAGGATAAGAACGGTTCTTATAGTGTAGAACTTCTAAAGTAAAGGATAAGAACGGTTCTTATAGTGTAGAACTTCTAATATAAAGGATAAGAACGGTTCTTATAGTGTAGAACTTCTAAAGTAAAGGATAAGAACGGTTATTATAATGTACGACTTCTAAAATAAAGGATAAGAACGGTTCTTATAGTGTAGGACTTCTGAAGTAAAGGATAAGAACGGTTCTTATAGTGTAGGACTTCTAAAGTGGATAAGAACGGTTCTTATAGTGTACGACTTCTAAAGTAAAGGATAAGAACGGTTCTTATAGTGTAGGACTTCTAAAGTAAAGGATAAGAACGGTTCTTATAGTGTAGGACTTCTAAAGTAAAGGATAAGAACGGTTCTTATAGTGTAGGACTTCTAAAGTAAAGGATAAGAACGGTTCTTATAGTGTACGACTTCTAAAGTAAAGGATAAGAACGGTTCTTATAGTGTAGTTCTAAAGTAAAGGATAAGAACGGTTCTTATAGTGTAGTAAAGGATAAGAACGGTTCTTATAGTGTAAACTTCTAAAGTAAAGGATAAGAACGGTTCTTATAGTGTAGGACTTCTAAAGTAAAGGATAAGAACGGTTCTTATAGTGTAGGACTTCTAAAGTAAAGGATAAGAACGGTTCTTATAGTGTAGGACTTCTAAAGTAAAGGATAAGAACGGTTCTTATAGTGTAGGACTTCTAAAGTAAAGGATAAGAACGGTTCTTATAGTGTAGGACTTCTAAAGTAAAGGATAAGAACGGTTCTTATAGTGTAGGACTTCTAAAGTAAAGGATAAGAACGGTTCTTATAGTGTACGACTTCTAAAGTAAAGGATAAGAACGGTTCTTATAGTGTAGAACTTCTAAAGTAAAGGATAAGAACGGTTCTTACAGTGTAGAACTTCTAAAATAAAGGATAAGAACGGTTCTTATAGTGTAGAACTTCTAATATAAAGGATAAGAACGGTTCTTATAGTGTAGGACTTCTAAAATAAAGGATAAGAACGGTTCTTATAGTGTAGGACTTCTAAAGTAAAGGATAAGAACGGTTCTTATAGTGTACGACTTCTAAAGTAAAGGATAAGAACGGTTCTTATAGTGTAGGACTTCTAAAGTAAAGGATAAGAACGGTTCTTATAGTGTAGGACTTCTAAAGTAAAGGATAAGAACGGTTCTTATAGTGTAGGACTTCTAAAGTAAAGGATAAGAACGGTTCTTATAGTGTACGACTTCTAAAGTAAAGGATAAGAACGGTTCTTATAGTGTAGAACATCTAAAGTAAAGGATAAGAACGGTTCTTATAGTGTAAAACTTCTAATATAAAGGATAAGAACGGTTCTTATAGTGTAGAACTTCTAAAGTAAAGGATAAGAACGGTTCTTATAGTGTACGACTTCTAAAGTAAAGGATAAGAACGGTTCTTATAGTGTAGGACTTCTAAAGTAAAGGATAAGAACGGTTCTTATAGTGTAGGACTTCTAAAGTAAAGGATAAGAACGGTTCTTATAGTGTACGACTTCTAAAGTAAAGGATAGGAACGGTTCTTATAGTGTAGAACTTCTAAAGTAAAGGATAAGAACGGTTCTTATAGTGTAGGACTGCTAAAATAAAGGATAAGAACGGTTCTTATAGTGTAGGACTTCTAAAGTAAAGGATAAGAACGGTTCTTATAGTGTACGACTTCTAAAGTAAAGGATAAGAACGGTTCTTATAGTGTAGAACATCTAAAGTAAAGGATAAGAACGGTTCTTATAGTGTAGAACTTCTAAAGTAAAGGATAAGAACGGTTCTTATAGTGTAGAACTTCTAAAGTAAAGGATAAGAACGGTTCTTATAGTGTAGGACTTCTAAAGTAAAGGATAAGAACGGTTCTTATAGTGTAGGACTTCTAAAGTAAAGGATAAGAACGGTTCTTATAGTGTAGGACTTCTAAAGTAAAGGATAAGAACGGTTCTTATAGTGTACGACTTCTAAAGTAAAGGATAAGAACGGTTCTTATAGTGTAGAACTTCTAAGAACGGTTCTTATAGTGTAGAACTTCTAAAGGATAAGAACGGTTCTTATAGTGTAGAACTTCTAAAGTAAAGGATAAGAACGGTTCTTATAGTGTAGGACTTCTAAAGTAAAGGATAAGAACGGTTCTTATAGTGTAGGACTTCTAAAGTAAAGGATAAGAACGGTTCTTATAGTGTACGACTTCTAAAGTAAAGGATAAGAACGGTTCTTATAGTGTAGGACTTCTAAAGTAAAGGATAAGAACGGTTCTTATAGTGTAGGACTTCTAAAGTAAAGGATAAGAACGGTTCTTATAGTGTAGGACTTCTAAAGTAAAGGATAAGAACGGTTCTTATAGTGTACGACTTCTAAAGTAAAGGATAAGAACGGTTCTTATAGTGTAGAACATCTAAAGTAAAGGATAAGAACGGTTCTTATAGTGTAGAACTTCTAATATAAAGGATAAGAACGGTTCTTATAGTGTAGAACTTCTAAAGTAAAGGATAAGAACGGTTCTTATAGTGTAGACTTCTAAAGTAAAGGATAAGAACGGTTCTTATAGTGTAGATAAGAACTTCTAAAGTAAAGGATAAGAACGGTTCTTATAGTGTAGGACTTCTAAAGTAAAGGATAAGAACGGTTCTTATAGTGTACGACTTCTAAAGTAAAGGATAAGAACGGTTCTTATAGTGTAGAACTTCTAAAGTAAAGGATAAGAACGGTTCTTATAGTGTAGGACTTCTAAAGTAAAGGATAAGAACGGTTCTTATAGTGTAGGACTTCTAAAGTAAAGGATAAGAACGGTTCTTATAGTGTACGACTTCTAAAGTAAAGGATAAGAACGGTTCTTATAGTGTAGAACGGTTCTAAAGTAAAGGATAAGAACGGTTCTTATAGTGTAGGACTTCTAAAGTAAAGGATAAGAACGGTTCTTATAGTGTAGGACTTCTAAAGTAAAGGATAAGAACGGTTCTTATAGTGTAGGACTTCTAAAGTAAAGGATAAGAACGGTTCTTATAGTGTAGGACTTCTAAAGTAAAGGATAAGAACGGTTCTTATAGTGTAGGACTTCTAAAGTAAAGGATAAGAACGGTTCTTATAGTGTAGGACTTCTAAAGTAAAGGATAAGAACGGTTCTTATAGTGTAGGACTTCTAAAGTAAAGGATAAGAACGGTTCTTATAGTGTAGGACTTCTAAAGTAAAGGATAAGAACGGTTCTTATAGTGTAGGACTTCTAAAGTAAAGGATAAGAACGGTTCTTATAGTGTAGGACTTCTAAAGTAAAGGATAAGAACGGTTCTTATAGTGTACTTCTAAAGTAAAGGATAAGAAGTAAGTGTAGTAAAGTAAAGGATAAGAACGGTTCTTATAGTGTAGGACTTCTGAAGTAAAGGATAAGAACGGTTCTTATAGTGTACGACTTCTAAAGTAAAGGATAAGAACGGTTCTTATAGTGTACGACTTCTAAAGTAAAGGATAAGAACGGTTCTTATAGTGTAGAACTTCTAAAGTAAAGGATAAGAACGGTTCTGTACATCTAGTGTAGAACTTCTTAATATAAAGGATAAAAACGGTTCTTATAGTGTAGAACATCTAAAGTAAAGGATAAGAACGGTTCTTATAGTGTAGGACTTCTAAAGTAAAGGATAAGAACGGTTCTTATAGTGTAGGACTTCTAAAGTAAAGGATAAGAACGGTTCTTATAGACTTCTAAAGTAAAGGATAAGAACGGTTCTTATAGTGTAGGACTTCTGAAGTAAAGGATAAGAACGGTTCTTATAGTGTACGACTTCTAAAGTAAAGGATAAGAACGGTTCTTATAGTGTAGAACTTCTAAAGTAAAGGATAAGAACGGTTCTTATGGTGTAGAAAATCTCTAAAAAGGATAAGAACGGTTCTTATAGTGTAGGACTTCTAAAATAAAGGATAAGAACGGTTCTTATAGTGTAGGACTTCTAAAGTAAAGGATAAGAACGGTTCTTATAGTGTACGACTTCTAAAGTAAAGGATAAGAACGGTTCTTATAGTGTAGGACTTCTAAAGTAAAGGATAAGAACGGTTCTTATAGTGTAGGACTTCTGAAGAAAGGATAAGAACGGTTCTTATAGTGTATGACTTCTAAAGTAAAGGATAGGAACGGTTCTTATAGAGTACGACTTCTAAAGTAAAGGATAAGAACGGTTGTTATATTGTAGAACATCTAAAGTAAAGGATGAGAACGGTTCTTATAGTGTAAAACTTCTAATATAAAGGATAAAAACGGTTCTTATAGTGTAGAACATCTAAAGTAAAGGATAAGAACGGTTCTTATAGTGTACGACTTCTAAAATAAAGGATAAGAACGGTTCTTATAGTGTAGGACTTCTAAAGTAAAGGATAAGAACGGTTCTTATAGTGTAGGACTTCTAAAGTAAAGGATAAGAACGGTTCTTATAGTGTACGACTTCTAAAGTAAAGGATAAGAACGGTTCTTATAGTGTAGAACTTCTAAAGTAAAGGATAAGAACGGTTCTTATAGTGTAGGACTTCTAAAATAAAGGATAAGAACGGTTCTTATAGTGTAGGACTTCTTAAGTAAAGGATAGAAACGGTTCTTATAGTGTACGACTTCTAAAGTAAAGGATAAGAACGGTTCTTATAGTGTAGGACTTCTAAAGTAAAGGATAAGAACGGTTCTTATAGTGTAGGACTTCTAAAGTAAAGGATAAGAACGGTTCTTATAGTGTAGGACTTCTAAAGTAAAGGATAAGAACGGTTCTTATAGTGTAGGACTTCTAAAGTAAAGGATAAGAACGGTTCTTATAGTGTAGGACTTCTAAAGTAAAGGATAAGAACGGTTCTTATAGTGTAGGACTTCTAAAGTGTAGAACGGTTCTTATAAGACTTCTAAAGTAAAGGATAAGAACGGTTCTTATAGTGTGACTTCTAAAGTAAAGGATAAGAACGGTTCTTATAGTGTAGGACTTCTAAAGTAAAGGATAAGAACGGTTCTTATAGTGTAGGACTTCTAAAGTAAAGGATAAGAACGGTTCTTATAGTGTAGAACTTCTAAAGTAAAGGATAAGAACGGTTCTTATAGTGTAGAACTTCTAAAGTAAAGGATAAGAACGGTTCTTATAGTGTAGGACTTCTAAAGTAAAGGATAAGAACGGTTCTTATAGTGTAGGACTTCTAAAGTAAAGGATAAGAACGTTCTTCTTATAGTGTACGACTTCTAAAGTAAAGGAGGAAGAACGGTTCTTATAGTGTACGACTTCTAAAGTAAAGGATAAGAACGGTTCTTATAGTGTAGAACTTCTAAAGTAAAGGATAAGAACGGTTCTTATAGTGTAGAACTTCTAAAGTAAAGGATAAGAACGGTTCTTATAGTGTAGGACTTCTAAAAGTAAAGGATAAGAACGGTTCTTATAGTGTAGGACTTCTAAAGTAAAGGATAAGAACGGTTCTTATAGTGTAGACTTCTAAAGTAAAGGATAAGAACGGTTCTTATAGTGTAGGACTTCTAAAGTAAAGGATAAGAACGGTTCTTATAGTGTACGACTTCTAAAGTAAAGGATAAGAACGGTTCTTATAGTGTAGAACTTCTAAAGTAAAGGATAAGAACGGTTCTTATAGTGTAGGACTTCTAAAGTAAAGGATAAGAACGGTTCTTATAGTGTAGGACTTCTAAAGTAAAGGATAAGAACGGTTCTTATAGTGTACGACTTCTAAAGTAAAGGATAAGAACGGTTCTTATAGTGTAGAACTTCTAAAGTAAAGGATAAGAACGGTTCTTATAGTGTAGAACTTCTAAAGTAAAGGATAAGAACGGTTCTTATAGTGTAGGACTTCTAAAGTAAAGGATAAGAACGGTTCTTATAGTGTAGGACTTCTAAAGTAAAGGATAAGAACGGTTCTTATAGTGTAGGACTTCTAAAGTAAAGGATAAGAACGGTTCTTATAGTGTAGGACTTCTAAAGTAAAGGATAAGAACGGTTCTTATAGTGTAGGAATTCTGAAGTAAAGGATAAGAACGGTTCTTATGGTGTAGGACTTCTAAAGTAAAGGATAAGAACGGTTCTTATAGTGTAGGACTTCTAAAGTAAAGGATAAGAACGGTTCTTATAGTGTACGACTTCTAAAGTAAAGGATAAGAACGGTTCTTATAGTGTAGGACTTCTAAAGTAAAGGATAAGAACGGTTCTTATAGTGTAGAACTTCTAAAGTAAAGGATAAGAACGGTTCTTATAGTGTAGGACTTCTAAAGTAAAGGATAAGAACGGTTCTTATAGTGTAGGACTTCTAAAGTAAAGGATAAGAACGGTTCTTATAGTGTACGACTTCTAAAGTAAAGGATAAGAACGGTTCTTATAGTGTAGAACTTCTAAAGTAAAGGATAAGAACGGTTCTTATAGTGTAGGACTTCTAAAATAAAGGATAAGAACGGTTCTTATAGTGTAGGACTTCTAAAGTAAAGGATAAGAACGGTTCTTATAGTGTAGGACTTCTAAAAAGTAAAGGATAAGAACGGTTCTTATAGTGTAGGACTTCTAAAGTAAAGGATAAGAACGGTTCTTATAGTGTACGACTTCTAAAGTAAAGGAAAAGAACGGTTCTTATAGTGTAGGACTTCTAAAGTAAAGGAAAAGAATGGTTCTTAAGTGTAGGACTTCTGAAGTGGATAAGAACGGTTCTTATAGTGTATGACTTCTAAAGTAAAGGATAGGAACGGTTCTTATAGAGTACGACTTCTAAATTAAAGGATAAGAACGGTTCTTATATTGTAGAACATCTAAAGTAAAGGATGAGAACGGTTCTTATAGTGTAAAACTTCTAATATAAAGGATAAAAACGGTTCTTATAGTGTAGAACATCTAAAGTAAAGGATAAGAACGGTTCTTATAGTGTACGACTTCTAAAATAAAGGATAAGAACGGTTCTTATAGTGTAGGACTTCTGAAGTAAAGGATAAGAACGGTTCTTATAGTGTAGGACTTCTAAAGTAAAGGATAAGAACGGTTCTTATAGTGTACGACTTCTAAAGTAAAGGATAGGAACGGTTCTTATAGTGTAGAATTTCTAAATTAAAGCAAAAGAACGGTTCTCATAGTGTAGGACTGCTAAAATGAAGGATAAAAACGGTTCTTATAGTGTAGGACTTCTTAAGTAAAGGATAAGAACGGTTCTTATAGTGTAGGACTTCTAAAGTAAAGGATAAGAACGGTTCTTATAGTGTACGACTTCTAAAGTAAAGGATAAGAACGGTTCTTATATTGTAGAACATCTAAAGTAAAGGATAAGAACAGTTCTTATAGTGTAGAACTTCTAAAGTAAAGGGAAAGAACGGTTCTTATAGTGTAGGACTTTTAAAGTAAAGGATAAGAACGGTTCTTATAGTGTAGGACTTCTAAAGTAAAGGATAAGAACGGTTCTTATAGTGTAGGACTTCTAAAGTAAAGGATAAGAACGGTTCTTATAGTGTAGGACTTCTAAAGTAAAGGATAAGAACGGTTCTTATAGTGTAGGGACTTCTAAAGTAAAGGATAAGAACGGTTCTTATAGTGTAGGACTTCTAAAGTAAAGGATAAGAACGGTTCTTATAGTGTAGGACTTCTAAAGTAAAGGAGAAGAACGGTTCTTATAGTGTAGGACTTCTAAAGTAAAGGATAAGAACGGTTCTTATAGTGTAGGACTTCTAAAGTAAAGGTAGAACGGTTCTTATAGTGTAGAACTTCTAAAGTAAAGGATAAGAACGGTTCTTATAGTGTAGGACTTCTAAAGTAAAGGATAAGAACGGTTCTTATAGTGTAGGACTTCTAAAGTAAAGGATAAGAACGGTTCTTATAGTGTACGACTTCTAAAGTAAAGGATAAGAACGGTTCTTATAGTGTAGAACTTCTAAAGTAAAGGATAAGAACGGTTCTTATAGTGTAGGACTGCTAAAATAAAGGATAAGAACGGTTCTTATAGTAAGAACGGTTCTTATAGTGTTCTAAAGTAAAGGATAAGAACGGTTCTTATAGTGTAGGACTTCTAAAGTAAAGGATAAGAACGGTTCTTATAGTGTAGGACTTCTAAAGTAAAGGATAAGAACGGTTCTTATAGTGTACGACTTCTAAAGTAAAGGATAAGAACGGTTCTTATAGTGTAGGACTTCTAAAGTAAAGGATAAGAACGGTTCTTATAGTGTAGGACTTCTGAAGTGGATAAGAACGGTTCTTATAGTGTACGACTTCTAAAGTAAAGGATAGGAACGGTTCTTATAGTGTACGACTTCTAAAGTAAAGGATAAGAACGGTTGTTATATTGTAGAACATCTAAAGTAAAGGATGAGAACGGTTCTTATAGTGTAAAACTTCTAATATAAAGGATAAAAACGGTTCTTATAGTGTAGAACATCTAAAGTAAAGGATAAGAACGGTTATTATAGTGTACGACTTCTAAAATAAAGGATAAGAACGGTTCTTATAGTGTAGGACTTCTGAAGTAAAGGATAAGAACGGTTCTTATAGGGCAGGACTTCTAAAGTGGATAAGAACGGTTCTTATAGTGTACGACTTCTAAAGTAAAGGATAGGAACGGTTCTTATAGTGTAGAATTTCTAAATTAAAGCAAAAGAACGGTTCTCATAGTGTAGGACTGCTAAAATGAAGGATAAAAACGGTTTTTATAGAGTAGGACTTCTTAAGTAAAGGATAGAAACGGTTCTTATAGTGTACGACTTCTAAAGTAAAAAATAAGAACGATTCTTATATTGTAGAACATCTAAAGTAAAGGATGAGAACAGTTCTTATAGTGTAGTAAAGGTAAGAACGGTTCTTATAGTGTAAAGTAAAGGATAAGAACGGTTCTTATAGTGTAGGACTTCTAAAGTAAAGGATAAGAACGGTTCTTATAGTGTAGGACTTCTAAAATAAAGGATAAGAACGGTTCTTATAGTGTAGGACTTCTAAAGTAAAGGATAAGAACGGTTCTTATAGTGTACGACTTCTAAAGTAAAGGATAAGAACGGTTCTTATAGTGTAGGACTTCTAAAGTAAAGGATAAGAACGGTTCTTATAGTGTAGGACTTCTAAAGTAAAGGATAGGAACGGTTCTTAGAGTCTTCGACTTCTAAAGTAAAGGATAGGAACGGTTCTTAGAGTGTACGACTTCTAAAGTAAAGGATAGGAACGGTTCTTATAGTGTAGAACTTCTAAAGTAAAGGATAAGAACGGTTCTTATAGTGTAGGACTGCTAAAATAAAGGATAAGAACGGTTCTTATAAGGATAAGAACGGTTCTTATATAAAGGATAAGAACGTTTCTTATAGAGTACGACTTCTAAAATAAAGGATAAGAACGGTTCTTATATTGTACAACATCTAAAGTAAAATATGAGAACGGTTATTATAGTGTAGGACTTCTAAAATAAAGGATAAGAACGGTTCTTATAGTGTTCGACTTCTCAAGTGGATAAGAACGGTTTTTATAGTGTACGACTTCTAAAGTAAAGGATAGGAACGGTTCTTATAGTGTAGAACTTCTAAAGTAAAGGATAAGAACGGTTCTTATAGTGTAGGACTTCTAAAGTAAAGGATAAGAACGGTTCTTATAGTGTACGTCTTCTAAAGTAAAGGATAAGAACGGTTCTTATAGTGTACGACTTCTAAAGTAAAGGATAAGAACGGTTCTTATAGTGTAGGACTTCTAAAGTAAAGGATAAGAACGGTTCTTATAGTGTAGGACTTCTAAAGTAAAGGATAAGAACGGTTCTTATAGTGTAGGACTTCTAAAGTAAAGGATAAGAACGGTTCTTATAGTGTAGGACTTCTAAAATAAAGGATAAGAACGGTTCTTATAGTGTAGGACTTCTAAAGTAAAGGATAAGAACGGTTCTTATAGTGTAGGACTTCTAAAATAAAGGATAAGAACGGTTCTTATAGTGTAGGACTTCTGAAGTAAAGGATAAGAACGGTTCTTATAGTGTACGACTTCTAAAGTAAAGGATAAGAACGGTTCTTATAGTGTAGGACTTCTAAAGTAAAGGATAAGAACGGTTCTTATAGTGTACGACTTCTAAAGTAAAGGATAAGAACGGTTCTTATAGTGTACGACTTCTAAAGTAAAGGATAAGAACGGTTCTTATAGTGTAGAACATCTAAAGTAAAGGATAAGAACGGTTCTTATAGTGTAGAACTTCTAATATAAATGATAAAAACGGTTCTTATGGTGTAGAAAATCTAAAGTAAAGGATAAGAACGGTTCTTATAGTGTAGGGCTTCTAAAATAAAGGATAAGAACGGTTCTTATAGTGTAGGACTTCTGAAGTAAAGGATAAGAACGGTTCTTATAGTGTACGACTTCTAAAGTAAAGGAAAAGAACGGTTCTTATAGTGTAGGACTTCTAAAGTAAAGGAAAAGAATGGTTCTTATAGTGTAGGACTTCTAAAGTAAAGGATAAGAACGGTTCTTATAGTGTAGGACTTCTAAAATAAAGGATAAGAACGGTTCTTATAGTGTAAGACTTCTAAAGTAAAGGATAGGAACGGTTCTTATAGTGTACGACTTCTAAAGTAAAGGATAAGAACGGTTCTTATATTGTAGAACATCTAAAGTAAAGGATGAGAACGGTTCTTATAGTGTAAAACTTCTAATATAAAGGATAAAAACGGTTCTTATAGTGTAGAACATCTAAAGTAAAGGATAAGAACGGTTCTTATAGTGTACGACTTCTAAAATAAAGGATAAGAACGGTTCTTATAGTGTAGGACTTCTAAAGTAAAGGATAAGAACGGTTCTTATAGTGCACGACTTCTAAAGTGGATAAGAACGGTTCTTATAGTGTATGACTTCTAAAGTAAAGGATAAGAACGGTTCTTATAGTGTACGACTTCTAAAGTAAAGGATAAGAACGGTTCTTATATTGTAGAACATCTAAAGTAAAGGATGAGAACGGTTCTTATAGTGTAAAACTTCTAATATAAAGGATAAAAACGGTTCTTATAGTGTAGAACATCTAAAATAAGGGATAAGAACGGTTTCCTATAATGTAAGACTTCTGAAGTAAAGAATAAGAACGGTTCTTATAGTGTAGAACTTCTAAAGTAAAAAATTAGAACGGTTCTTATAGTGTAGGACTGCTAGAATAAAAAATAAGAACGGTTCTTATAGTGTTAGAACTTCTAAAGTAAAGGAAAAGAACGGTTCTTATAGTGTAGGACTTCTAAAGTAAAGGATAAGAACGGTTCTTATAGTGTAGAACTTCTAAAGTAAAGGATAAGAACGGTTCTTATAGTGTAGAACTGCTAAAATAAAGGATAGAAACGGTTCTTATAGTGTACGTCTTCTAAAGTAAAGGATAAGAACGATTCTTATATTGTAGAACATCTAAAGTAAAGGAAGAGAACGGGTATTATAGTGTTAAACTTCAAATATAAAGCATAAAAACGGTTCTTATAGTGTAGAACATCTAAAGTAAAGGATAAGAACGGTTCTTATAGTGTAGGACTTCTAAAGTAAAAAATAAGAACGGTTCTTGTAGTGTAGGACTGCTAAAATAAAAAATAAGAACGGTTCTTATAGTGTAGGACTTCTAAAGTAAAGGATAAGAACGGTTCTTATAGTGTACGACTTCTAAAGTAAAGGATAAGAACGGTTCTTATAGTGTACGACTTCTAAAGTAAAGGATAAGAACGGTTTTTATATTGTAGAACATCTAAAGTCAAGGATGAGAACGGTTCTTATAGTGTAGAACTTCTAATATAAATGATAAAAACGGTTCTTATGGTGTAGAAAATCTAAAGTAAAGGATAAGAACGGTTCTTATAGTGTAGGGCTTCTAAAATAAAGGATAAGAACGGTTCTTATAGTGTAGGACTTCTGAAGTAAAGGATAAGAACGGTTCTTATGGTGTAGGACTTTTAAAGTAAAGGATAAGAACGGTTCTTATAGTGTAGGACTTCTAAAGTAAAGGATAAGAACGGTTCTTATAGTGTAGGACTTCTAAAGTAAAGGATAAGAACGGTTCTTATAGTGTAGGACTTCTAAAGTAAAGGATAAGAACGGTTCTTATAGTGTACGACTTCTAAAGTAAAGGATAAGAACGGTTCTTATAGTGTAGGACTTCTAAAGTAAAGGATAAGAACGGTTCTTATAGTGTAGGACTTCTAAAATAAAGGATAAGAACGGTTCTTATAGTGTAGGACTTCTAAAGTAAAGGATAAGAACGGTTCTTATAGTGTACGACTTCTAAAGTAAAGGATAAGAACGGTTCTTATATTGTACAACATCTAAAGTAAAGGATGAGAACGGTTCTTATAGTGTAGGACTTCTAAAATAAAGGATAAGAACGGTTCTTATAGTGTAGGACTTCTGAAGTAAAGGATAAGAACGGTTCTTATAGTGTACGACTTCTAAAGTAAAGGTTAAGAACGGTTCTTATAGCGTATAACTTCTAAAGTAAAGGAAAAGAACGGTTCTTATAGTGTACGACTTCTAAAGTAAAGGATAAGAACGGTTCTTATAGTGTACGACTTCTAAAGTAAAGGATAGGAACGGTTCTTATAGTGTACGACTTCTAAAGTAAAGGATAAGACGGTTCTAAAGTAAAGGATAAGAACGATTCTTATATTGTAGAACATCTAAAGTAAAGAATGAGAACTGTTCTTATATTGTAGAACTTCTAATATAAAGGATAAGAACGGTTCTTATAGTGTAGGACTGCTAAAATAAAGGATAAGAACAGTTCTTATAGTGTAGGACTTCTGAAGTAAAAGATAGGAACGGTTCTTATGGTGTAGGACTTCTAAAATAAAGGATAAGAACCGTTCTTATAGTGTAGAACTTCTGAAGTAAAGCATAAGAACGGTTCTTACAGTGTAGAACTTCTAAAGTAAAAAATTAGAACGGTTCTTATAGTGTAGAACTGCTAGAATAAAAAATAAGAACGGTTCTTATAGTGTTAAAACTTCTAAAGTAAACGAAAAGAACGGTTCTTATAGTGTAGGACTTCTAAAGTAAAGGATAATAACGGTTCTTATAGTGTAGAACTGCTAAAATAAAGGATAGAAACGGTTTTTATAGTGTACGTCTTCTAAAGTAAAGGATAAGAACGATTCTTATATTGTAGAACATCTAAAGTAAAGGAAGGGAATGGGTATTATAGTGTTAAACTTCAAATATAAAGCATAAAAACGGTTCTTATAGTGTAGAACATCTAAAGTAAAGGATAAGAACGGTTCTTATAGTGTAGGACTTCTAAAGTAAAGGATAAGAACGGTTCTTATATTGTAGAACATCTAAAGTAAAGGATAAGAACGGTTCTTATAGTGTAGGACTTCTAAAATAAAGGATAAGAACGGTTCTTATAGTGTAGAACTTCTAAAGTAAAGGATAAGAACGGTTCTTATAGTGTAGGACTTCTAAAATAAAGGATAAGAACGGTTCTTATAGTGTAGAACTTCTAAAGTAAAGGATAAGAACGGTTCTTATAGTGTAGGACTTCTAAAGTAAAGGATAAGAACGGTTCTTATAGTGTAGGACTTCTAAAGTAAAGGATAAGAACGGTTCTTATAGTGTAGAACTTCTAAAGTAAAGGATAAGAACGGTTCTTATAGTGTAGGACTTCTAAAGTAAAGGATAAGAACGGTTCTTATAGTGTAGGACTTCTAAAGTAAAGGATAGGAACGGTTCTTATAGTGTAGAACTTCTAAAGTAAAAGGAAAGAACGGTTCTTATAGTGTAGGACTTCTGAAGTGGATAAGAACGGTTCTTATAGTGTACGACTTCTAAAGCAAAGGTTAGGAACGGTTCTTATAGCGTATAACTTCTAAAGTAAAGGAAAAGAACGGTTCTTATAGTGTACGACTTCTAAATTAAAGGATAGGAACGGTTCTTATAGTGTACGACTTCTAAAGTAAAGGATAAGAACGATTCTTATATTGTAGAACATCTAAAGTAAAGGATGAGAAGAGTTCTTATAATGTAGAACTTCTAATATAAAGGATAAGAACGGTTCTTATAGTGTAGGACTGCTAAAATAAAGGATAAGAACAGTTCTTATAGTGTAGGACTTCTGAAGTAAAAGATAGGAACGGTTCTTATGGTGTAGGACTTCTAAAATAAAGGATAAGAACCGTTCTTATAGTGTAGGACTTCTGAAGTAAAGCATAAGAACGGTTCTTATGGTGTACGACTTCTAAAGTAAAGGAAAAGAACGGTTCTTATAGTGTACGACTTCTAAAGTAAAGGATAAGAACGGTTCTTATAGTGTAGGACTGCTAAAATAAAAGATAAGAACGGTTCTTATAGTGTAGGACGTCTAAAGTAAAGGATAAGAACGGTTCTTATAGTGTACGACTACTAAATTAAAGGATAGTAACGGTTCTTATAGTGTACGACTTTTAAAGTAAAGGATGAGAACTGTTCTTATAGTGTAGAACTTCTAATATAAAGGAAAAAACGGTTCTTATAGTGTAGAACATCTAAAATAAGGGATAAGAACGGTTTCCTGTAGTGTAGGACTTCTGAAGTAAAGAATAAGAACGGTTCTTACAGTGTAGAACTTCTAAAGTAAAAAATAAGAACGGTTCTTATAGTGTAGGACTGCTAAAATAAAAAATAAGAACGGTTCTTATAGTGTTAGAACTTCTAAAGTAAAGGATAAGAACGGTTCTTATAGTGTAGGACTTCTAAAGTAAAGGATAAGAACGGTTCTTATAGTGTAGAACATCTAAAGTAAAGGATGAGAACGGTTCTTACACTGTAAAACTTCTAAAGTAAAAAATAAGAACGGTTCTTATAATGCAGGACTGCTAAAATAAGAAATAAGAACGGTTCTTATAGTGTAGAACTTCTAAAGTAAAGGATAAGAACGGTTCTTATGGTGTACGACTTCTAAAGTAAAGGAAAAGAACGGTTCTTATAGTGTAGGACTTCTAAAGTAAAGGATAAGAACGGTTCTTATAGTGTACGACTTCTAAAGTAAAGGATAAGAACGGTTCTTATAGTGTAGGACTTCTAAAGTAAAGGATAAGAACGGTTCTTATAGTGTAGGACTTCTAAAGTAAAGGATAAGAACGGTTCTTATAGTGTAGGACTTCTAAAGTAAAGGATAAGAACGGTTCTTATAGTGTAGGACTTCTAAAGTAAAGGATAAGAACGGTTCTTATAGTGTACGACTTCTAAAGTAAAGGATAAGAACGGTTCTTATAGTGTAGAACTTCTAAAGTAAAAATAAGAACGGTTCTTATAGTGTAGAACATCTAAAGTAAAGGATAAGAACGGTTCTTATAGTGTAGAACTTCTAAAGTAAAGGATAAGAACGGTTCTTATAGTGTAGAACTTCTAAAGTAAAGGATAAGAACGGTTCTTATAGTGTAGGACTTCTAAAGTAAAGGATAAGAACGGTTCTTATAGTGTACGACTTCTAAAGTAAAAAATAAGAACGGTTCTTATAGTGTAGGACTTCTAAAATAAAAAATAAGAACGGTTCTTATAGTGTAGAATTTCTAAAGTATAGGAAAAGAACGGTTCTTATAGTGTAGGACTTCTGAAGTAAAGGATAAAAACGGTTCTTATAGTGTACGACTTCTAAAGTAAAGGAAAAGAACGGTTCTTATAGTGTAGGACTTCTGAAGTGGATAAGAATGGATCTTATAGGATACGACTTCTAAAGTAAAGAATAGGAACGGTTCTTATAGTGTACAAATTCTAAAGTAAAGGATAAGAACGATTCTTATATTGTAGAACATCTAAAAAAAAGGATGAGAACGGTTCTTATAGTGTAGAACTTCTAATATAAAGGATAAAAACGTTTCTTATAGTGTAGGACTTCTAAAATAAAGGATAAGAACGGTTCTTACAGTGTAGAACATCTAAAGTAAAGGATAAGAACGATTCTTATAGTGTAGGGCTTCTAAAATAAAGGATAAGAACGGTTCTTATAGTTTACGACTTCTAAAGTAAAGGATAGGAACGGTTCTTATAGTGTAGGACTGCTAAAATAAAGGATAAGAACGGTTCTTATAGTGGAGGACGTCTGAAGTAAAGGATAAGAACGGTTCTTATAGTGTACGACTTCTAAAGTAAAGGATAGGAACGGTTCTTATAGTGTACGACTTTTAAAGTAAAGAATAAGAACGGTTCTTATATTGTAGAACATCTAAAGTAAGGGATGAGAACGGTTCTTATAGTGTAGAACTACTAATATAAAAAAAACGGTTCTTATAGTGTAGAACATCTAAAATAAGGGATAAGAACGGTTCTTGTAGTGTAGGACTTCTGAAGTAAAGCATAAGAACGATTCTTATGGTGTACGACTTCTAAAGTAAAGGATAAGAACGGTTCTTATAGTGTACGACTTCTAAAGTAAAAAATAAGAACGGTTCTTATAGTGTAGGACTTCTAAAATAAAAAATAAGAACGGTTCTTATAGTGTAGATTATCTAATGTAAAGGATGAGAACGGTTCTTACAGTGTAGAACTTCTAAAGTAAAAAATAAGAACGGTTCTTATAGTGTAGATTATCTAATGTAAAGGATGAGAACGGTTCTTACAGTGTAGAACTTCTAAAGTAAAAAATAAGAACGGTTCTTATAGTGTAGGACTGCTAAAGTAAAAAATACGAACGGTTCTTATAGTGTAGAACTTCTAAAGTAAAGGAAAAGAACGGTTCTTATAGTGTAGGACTTCTAAAGTAAAGGATAAGAACGGTTCTTATAGTGTAGAACTGCTAAAATAAAGGATAAGAACGGTTCTTATAGTGTAGAACCTCTAAAGTAAAGGATGAGAACGGTTCTTACAGTGTAGAACTTCTAAAGTAAAAAATAAAAACGGTTCTTATAGTGTAGGACTGCTAAAATAAAAAATAAGAACGGTTCTTATAGTGTAGGACTGCTAAAATAAAAAATAAGAACGGTTCTTAAAGTGTAGAACTTATAAAGTAAAGGAAAAGAACGGTTCTTATAGTGTAGGACTTCTAAAGTAAAGGATAAGAACGGTTTTTATAGTGTAGAACTGCTAAAATAAAGGATAAGAACGGTTCTTATAGTGTAGAATATTTAAAGTAAAGGATGAGAACGGTTCTTATAGTGTAGAACTTCTAAAGTAAAGGACAAAAATGGATCTTGTTTTACGAACCTACTAATGTTAAGGAGAAAAATGGACCTTGTTTTACGAACCTACTAAATTTAAGGACAAAAATGGATCTTGTTTTACGAACCTACTAAAGTTAAGAACAAAAATGGTTTTTCTTGACGACGAGAAACCCACTTGAAATAAAAATGTATCTCAAAACGGCTGGTATGGGTATTGACACATTTATTGATAAGGAGAGAACAACGTTTCGACCTTCCTAGGTCATTTTTAAGTTAACAAAAAGTTTACAACTGACAGTTGCTGGGCTCATGACTTAGGGTTAAGGGTATAAAAGGGTATGGAATTGTATTTGGCGTTGCTGGTGGATGTTAAGTTATTAATTAGTATAGGTATATAGGTGTTCCTTTATATTGGTTTAATTTTGGTTTTAGTTGCTTTATAACTAGGGCTTCTTTGATTTTGTGTTTCTTTATATTCGTTTCCCTACTTAATATCTGGGTGTTCACTGTAGTTATGTTGTGTTTATTTGATTTGCAGTGTTTAAAAACGTGTGAAGGTGTTTTTTGTGTTCTTTGAATCTAGTATCCATTTTTTCTGCTTGTTTCTCCAATATAGAAGTCATGCAGTTGTTACATTGTATGTTATAAATTATATTGGTATTGTGTTTGTCAATGTAGATTTTATACAGCATGGATTTTAGTTTTGTACTTGGTTTTTGAATATATTTGGTGTTTACTGGAACGTTGCGTTTTGTTATAAGTTTTTCCAAATGATGATTATTTTTTCGCTGATGTCGGGAACATATGATATGCAGCAGTATAAGGTTTGGTAGTTTGTTGTATCTATTGGGATTTATTATTGTTTGTTTGTTGTTGGTCTAGGTGTGTGTGTAATGTTTCCACGGTTTTTAAGGAAATTTATTAATGTTGATGAAGTGTTGTTTTATTTTGATAGTTTTATCGTTAATTTTATCAGGTGAACATAGTTTTGTGGCTATGTTTATTTGGTTTCTTAATATGTTGAGTTTTTGTTTTGTTTCATGGGTGATTTTTCTGTAGATTACTGTTTTGAATTGTATATGAGTTCTGGTAATTTTGAGGTTAAGAAATGCTGTTTTGTTAGTTTTACCTAACAAAACATAGGTGAACTTAATGTTGGGGTGTATCGAGTTAACGTGATTGAAAAAACAAAGTGTATTCTATAGTGAATCCAGCAATTGTATCATCAACATCCCTGTACCGGTATAGTGGTGAGTGTAATGCTGAACTAACTGCTTGATGGTGTAGGTCTTCAGAAGTAAAGAACAAGAATAGTTCTTGTTGTATGAACCTCCTGATGAAAAGTACCAGAATAGTTCTTGTTGTATGAACCTCCTGATGTAAATACCAGAATAATTCTCGTTGTATGAACCTCCTGATGTAAAGTACTAGAATGGTTCTTGTGGAATGAACCTTCTAATGAAAAATACCAGAATGGTTCTTGTTGTATGAACCTCCTGGTGAAAAGTACCAGAATAGTTCTTGTTGTATGAACCTTCTAATGAAAAGTACTAGAATGGTTCTTATTGTATGAACATCCTGATGAAAAGTACCAGAATAGTTCTTGTTGTATGAACATCCTGATGAAAAGTACCAGAATAGTTCTTGTTGTATGAACCTTCTGATGTAAAGAGCAATAATGGTTCTTATAGTGCAAAACTTCTGAAGTAAGAGACAGAATGGTTCTTGTTGTATGAACCTCCTGATGAAAAGCACCAGAAGAGTTCTTGTTCCACGAACATTCTAGTGTAAAGAACAAAAACTTAAACAATCAAACAAACTGGATATTTTTATCCTAACGACAGTTTTAACGCAGGTCTTGTATCATTAACTTTCTTCACTTTGTTTGTTTATCTTTTGTTTTGAATATCGCACAAACTTATCCGTTCCTAATTTTGAACTCTCTAGTTAGAGCGAACACATATAGTCAACAATACCCACCGTTAACATTTGGGCCGCTCTAGTCTGAACAAATATTGAGATTTAACCATCACACTAATAAGGCATCTCTGACTCCAAAAGAAGCATGACTTTTTCTTAATGGGATGCGCATGTTGTATCCGCAGATGCACCACACTTGGCTTATAAGAGCTTTCTAATCCACACCACAGACACGGAATGATACTTGTATCAGAGCTTTCTAATCCACACCACAGACACGGAATGATACTTGTATCAAAGCTTTCTAATCCACAACACAGACACGGAATGATACTTGTATCAGAGGTTTCTAATCCACACCACAGACACGGAATGATACTTGTATCAGAGCTTTCTAATCCACACCACAGACACGGAATGATACTTGTATCAAAGCTTTCTAATCCACAACACAGACACGGAATGATACTTGTATCAGAAGACTTCACAGTCCGTACTTTAAATTGTTTTATTTTTAGTATAATCATTCATTTACATTCATAATTTTATATTCATAAAACAGGCTAATTATTTCTTTGTTTGTTTTGAATTTCGCGAAAAGCTAAACGTGGCAGTGTAAGGCTAGAGGGAAAGCAGCTAGTTATCACCACCCACCGCCAACTATTGAGCAACTCTTTTACCAACAAACAGAGGGATTGGCCATCATTTCATAACGTCCCCACGTCTGAAAGGGTAAGCATGTTCACCTAGAGGAATTGGAACCAGAGATCTGTAATTTGCGCGTCGAGCACTCTAACCAATATGACATTCCAGAACGCAGGCTCACAGTGAAGTCTTGTGATTTAAGTTAATTTAAAAATGATATATAAATGTAATACGTTGATGTAGCGTGTACCAAAATGTGTTCTGTGTCAATCATGGTATGACTTATAAAGAAAAACGTTATACATTTAATAAATACCGTATTACTTACTGTGGAAGCAAGACTTGTGATGGAACGACTCTCTTAACTTCTTTTTATTAATTCCACTCGAGATTTTAAATAAGAGTTGTATGTATTTTAGACATTCTGTGTCTTATTAGTCATTCTCGGGCCTGACACAAGTCATTGTTCCCCCCACACACACACACACAATTCCTCATGAAATATTTTCCCTGTAGTACCGATAATACAGTGTGAAATGTGAAAACACCAATTCGCGTTACGTGTATTCAGATCCATTGTTTATGTTGGAACGTTGACTTCTGTCTGAAGATGTTTTCTGGCACATTTTAGTCCTAGGAATGAGACTATATAATTTCATACTTAAGCAACTGATTACGATAGGGCGATGGACTCTTCATCTCGATTGAAATGTTTGTTTGCAGAACATTAAGCACAAAGCTACGTAATAAGCTATTTGTGCTGGACCCACCACTGGTATTAAAACTCGAATTTTAGTCATGCAAGTCCACAGACTTGACACTGAGCCACTGGGGGTACTCTAGGTTGAATGCAGAGAAGGCAAAATAAAACCTATTTAAATTATTTATGTAGAGCAACAACCAGTCTGTTAAAGTATAGAACATTTCAGACGAGGGTAATGAAACATCGTATAAATGTTCACCTTGTGTTGTTGTTGATGATAACCACAAAACTGCACAACGAATTATCTGCGTTTTGACTACTACAGGTATCGAAATCCAGTTTACAGCGTTGTAAGCCTTGAGACTTAGCAGTGGATCACTGGAGAGCATTGCTTTTTGAACTTGTTATGAAGTTCACGCTGAAACGTCGTAAAAACCGGGTGTCTTTTTAAGATGTCTATTTCGTCTACCACATGCAACATGTATGAAAGCAAACAAATTAGCCCCTAAGTCACACAACGGTATGTCTGCGGACTCACACCGCTAAAATCCGGGTTTCGATACACGTGGTGGGCAGAGCACGTATAGCCCATTGTGTAGCTTTGCGCTTAATTCTAAAGAAACAAACAAAAAGCCAACAAATGGACGTAAAATAGCCATAGACAGGCCTAAGTTGCTGCGAATCTAATCTACCAGGAGAGCCCTGATGTCAACAAAAATAACTGACGGTTGCTTTGGTACCTTATACCTTTATAAGTTTTAGAACACGGCCTTTATAGTCTTTAGAAATCGTAAGGTTTTTGTAGTATTTTTTCTCTTTTTTTTTTTTATGCTGGCGCATGATTTATCAGACCAACTTAATACCCAAAAGGAAACAAATTAATAAATATATGTAACTTTAGGCGAAATGCAAGGGTTACTTTCTCACAGTGCTCGGTATAACTGCAAGACAAGTAGGCGTGTGCCCACATGCACACCCCATCCCCTGTGATTCAAAAGTTGTTTAATAATTTAATACCATAGTAACTACTTCAAATATTGCACTAGTACAATGTTTAATAGTGATAAATTGAGACATAAATATTATGCTCGCACTCAGCGCCATCTCTTTAATTCTTTATTGGTACGGGGTACAAATGTGCATCACTTGAAATTCGGCTCAGGCTGGTGATGTAATATTTCATAGTTTGCAACAATTCTAAATCACTTGAAACAACTAGTAGAACCTGATACAGAGACTTAATAAAGCAATGTTCTACAACACATTTTATAACCTAGTACGTATTTGTCTTCTAAGTTGTGAGTCTTAACTAAACATGTCTTTGTTTGTTTCTTTAAGCGTAAAGCTACACTGTACTCTATCTACGCTCCGTTCGCCGCCAGAAATAGAATTCCTATTTCATTTTTTAAAGCTTGTTAAGTTAACGTTTATCCACCAGAGGGCCTAAGGAAAGAGGAATCGACTACTAAGTTTTAGAAATTCTAGACCGTTCAGAATAAACCTCTTTTAACTAAGGCTTATGCCTAAACTGAGTTTGTTTTTAAAAATGGTTTAGTAGCAGATTGAATAAATGGAGTTTTTTTTATTTTTGTAACTTCATAAAACGTAAACGAAAGAACTTAAATAACGTACAACGTCCCTGAATGTGTTTTAACAAAATGTTTCAATCTTATTTCACATCTCAGAAGATGTACCTCAAAATGTTCAGAACATTTTTCAGTTATTCCGTGTGATATATGATATATGTACATAATAGTTTGTTTGTTTTTTGAATTTCGCACAAAGCTACTCGAGGGCTATCTGCGCTAGTTGTCCCTAATTTAACAGTGTAAGACTAGAAGGAAGGCAGCTAGTCATCATTTCCAACTGCCAACTCTTGGGCTACATTTTTACTAATGAATAGTAAAACTGACTGCCACACATCAACCCCCCAACGGCTGAAAGAGCGAGCATACTTGGTGTGACGGACATTTGATCTCCAGAACCTGAAATTACGAGTCCTGCTAAATTAGGGACGGATAGCACAAATAACCCTAGTGTGTCTTTGCGCGAAATTCAAAACACAGAACCAAACAAATCAGTAGAAACAGCTGTATGTGTAACACCGATCTGGTATACTAAACAGTCTTATTATTATCGGGGTAGGATATTAATCACTTGTTATATTTATAACTACTTGTTCCGAAAACGATCAAAAATATGCATATTCATACAGATTGGGTGTATAATAAACGAAGTATTTCTATTCATAGTAAACCAATGACCAGAGACTTGTAAGGTTTTCGTAAGCTATTTTCTCTCCACGCAGATAAATTAGCCTACTTACATTTGCTGGTAAAACGTAAAATTGATACATTTTTTGCTCCAGTTACTGTATCTAAATGGGACTGACCATAAAAATAAATTATTCATGGCCAAAATTCACAGAATCCTTATCGTCAATATATATATATATATACACACACACTGCTGGCCAAAATCTTAAGGCCAATGAACATAAGGAAAAAATATGCATTTTGCGTTGGCAGACTCAACCACTTATTTGAATAGAGCTTCGAAAGATGAAAATAAGAAAAGGAAAAATAAAAATAAAAAACTCTTTTAGCATTTAATAGGGAAAATGTAAACACTATGAAATTATCCTAAATACTAGCTGGTCAAAAGTTTAAGACCATACCATAAAGAATTCCTAAACAGGGTAGGAAATGCCCAACAAGAGGTCTCAGTAGTAAGTTGCACGGCCCTCATTGCAAATAACTTCAAACATTCGCTTTGGCATGGCCGATATAAGCGTTTGCAGAAGGCTGGCTGGAATTTTATTCCAAGTGGTGAAGATGGCTTCACGAAGATCATATACTGTTTGGAATTGGCGTCCATTTCTATAGACTTCCCTTGTCATCCACCCCCAAACATTTTCAAAGGGGTTCAGTTCAGGTGAACACGCTGGATGGTCCAAAATAATCACGTTATTCGCCATGAAAAAGTCCTTTATCCTGCAGGTATTGTGGATTGCAGCGCTGTCCTGTTGAAAGATCCAGTCATTTCCACACAAGCGAGGGTCTTCAGTCAATAATAATGCTCTCCCCAACATGCCAATGTAGCCAGCCGCTGTTTGACGCCCCTGTATAACCTGAAACTCCATTGTTCCATGGAAGGAGAAAGCACCCCAGATCATGATGCAGCCTCCTTCACTGTGTCGTGTAGAAAATGTCTCCGGTGAGATATCCTTATCGTGCCAGCAACGTTGGAAGCCGTCTGGACCATCCAGGTTAATTTTTTCTTATCAGAGAACAAAACCTTTGTCCACTTTTCTGTGTACCATGTTTGGTGCTTCTCAGCAAAGTTTAACCAAGCTGTTTCGTGATGTAGAAAGAGGCGTGACCTTTGAAGACGTTTACGGTTTTTAAAGCCTTTCTCTTGTAAATGCCGTCTTATTGTTCTTGAGCTGCATTCTGTGTCCGTAAGGGCATTAATCTGGTTCGACGATCGGCGTGCAACTCATAATCCGAGGGTCGCGGGTTCGAATCCCGGTCGTACCAAACATGCTCGCCCTTTCAGCCGCAGGGTCGTTATAATTTGACGGTCAATCCCACTATTCGTCGGTAAAAGAGTAGCCCAAGAGTTGGCGGTGGGTGGTGATGACTAGCTGCCTTCCCTCTAGTCTTACACTGCTAAATTAGGGACGGCTAGCACAGATAGCCCTCGAGTAGCTTTGTGCGAAATTAAAAACAAACAAACAATATATTCATACGTGTGTGTAAACACGAATGTTATAATACAGAAAACACTTATTCGTCTTTGAAACTGTTTCAATTAGAGAGTAAAGGGAAAAGACATTAGTACGTGGTACGTCTTTCACATTAGATAAGATTGAGTCATTAAAGTAGAAAAAAAAAAACAACGTCGGACTTCCAAAGGACGTTCATCCATTTCAGTTTGTTATCTCGTGTACGCATGGTGTAATAACTTTTAAGACAACCCATCAAATCTTCACCACCTTTTTATAGATACAATAATAGTTTTGTTGTTCGAATGTCAACTTTATATGTAAAACACAAAAATGATCCCTCTGCCAGTAGCAAGTAGTGATGGAGTATATTGTGTAATTCTGTTCAAACATGATTGCTCAGAGAATCTTGAACACGGTATTATCTGCTAAGTGTTTCCCAATAGAATCCAAAGAAACGAAAAATAAAACTTTTAAATCACCCGGTAACTATGTAGCACGGTAAATAAGGAACACGCACAATCAGCTGAAACAAACGAATTAAAGATGGTTTGATCAGAACTGGTATTAGCTTAGGTTCAAAACGTAAATAACATCCGGGTACAATTTATAAAGGAAAAAAAAAAGGAAATGTTTTTAAACCTATAAACCAAATGTTTACAAAATCATTATGTATATATATATATATATATATATATAACTATGCATGGATAATACTCATAAATTATTTCATTATGGTAATAATAATACAGGGGATAGAATCGATAAAAAAAAGTTTATTGTCATTCTGAAAAATCTCTCACGTATTTAATTATTTATCTTCTTAACTTTTTGTTAAGCACAATGCTACCCTAATGCCTATCTGTGCTCTGGCCACCAGGGGTATCGAAACCCGGTTTTTCGAGGTATAAGTCCACAGACATGCCGCTGTGGAAGATTTCCTTCTTTACAAACCAAGACATGGAAACTCTATCAAAACATTCAGCTTTTTAAACCAGTCTAGTAAAATAGAACGCTAATTTTTATGTAATGTTATTAAGAAATGTTTCACAGTGTAATGTTTTCCAACTGATAAAACGATGTTTTTGTCATGGAACTACATAGCTCCCTCTATCGTTTTTTTTCAACAACATAAAGTTGTTGCTCGTATCTTCAAAAGTAACTCCTTTCCTGTTCACACGCACAGCGGTAAGTCTGTGGGCTTATATTGATAAAAATCAGGTTTAGATACCTGCTGTGAAAAGAGCATGGACAGCTCACTGTGTAGCTTTTGTGCTTAACAACAAATAAATCTATATTTTTGCCCCCCAGTGGCACAGCGGTGTGTCTGTAAACTTATACTGTTAGAAACTGGATTTCAATATTCGCATTGGGCAGAACACGAATAGCCCTTTATGTAGTGCTGTGCTTTATAAAACAAACATCTGTTTTCTTTTCACGAATATCAAATTTCGATTTCTTTTGTCTCGTCGCTTCAACAGGTTCGTCTTTTTTTCTTCTTTCAGTACTACTTTTTTTTACGCTACAAGCCTATTTATTTTTGTATTCAACATCAATCAATATACCAAACCTTTAGAGAAAACAACCTCCTATTTCTCAGTCTTATGGTTTTAACTCAAAAGTTAATCTACAATCTCTACAGTGTGTAGTTTTGTTGCGTTCGGAAGTGGACCCATTATGAGCTTCAAACAATTTATTTATCTTTCAGGAAAAAAAAAAAAAAAACCTGTGACTCTGGTATTTTCATTTAAACCACATCAACGACGATCAAGCTCTCAAGAATAGAAGTTATTCCCTGAAGCGCTGGTTTAACCAGTCAATAAATAGGTGGGACGACATAGCTCGCGCAGAATGACTCCTTTAGGTGTTTTAATATTGATCCTTACATAGTAACTGTTATCATTGAACATGTATACTTCAGTTTAAAGTTTGTTGTGTCTTATTTATATTGTTTTGATGAGGAAAATGATTGCCAAACTTGAATGGCAAATTACTCCTTTATGACGTAAAACTCCGTCAATAGAATCGAACAAAATATGTGCACTTAATGTTCAGCTGAAACATTGTTAGACGGAGCTTGTACCGACATGCACGCTAATCAAATATTTCACACGTTTCGTAAAAACTGATAAAGTAACATTCATTCGAAATGGTTCAGTTTATATTTCTCTTTTATCGCACTAGATATTCGTGAATAACAATAATTTCAGTGATGTTAGTTGTTTTAATAATAACGGCTTATTAATAAATCTTTAACTTATTTCACATAAATACTTTAATTCGTTATTTGGCGTAAGCGCTTCCATCCAACGTGGACTCTCCAGACATTATTGAGATATGACGTCACTGGTAGGTTTAAAAATGAAAAAATAAAAGTTTGGTTTGGATTTCGCGCAAAACTACACGAGGGTTATATGCGCTAGCCGTCCCTAATTTAGCAGTGTAAGACTAGAGGGAAGGCAGATAGTCATCACCACCCACTGCCAACTCTTGGGCTACTATTTTACAAATTAATAGTGAGATTGACCGTAACATTATAACGCCCCTACAGCTGAAAGGGCGAACACGTTTGGTGCGACGGAGATTTGTACGCACGATCTTCAAATTACGAGTTGACCGCCATAGCCACCTGACCATGCCGGGCCTAAAAATAAAACAATAATAAAATTTAAATTAGTTTGTTAGATTTTGAATTTTCTCTCGGAGATAGTTGCCTTAGCCGTCCCTATTTTAAAGACGATAGATTGAAGGGAAGGTAGCAAATCAACACTACCAACCGCTAACTCGTGGTTTACTATTTCACAAATGAAAAGTGTGATTGAACATCACGATAGAAATCACGGTTGAGAGTGACGGGTTTCAAACTTGCGATCCGCAAATTGTGAGTTGATCACTCTAATCACAAAAATATAAAGTTCAAATTTGTTTTTTAATTTCGGGTAAAGCTACACGAGGGCTACCTGCGCTAACTGTCCCTAATTTAATAGTGTAAGGCTAGAGGGAAAGCAGCTAGTCATCACCACCCACCGCCAACTCTTGGGTTACGAATATCGGGATTGACCGTCACATTATAACGCCCCCACGGCTGAAAGCGCGAGCAGGTTTGGTGTGACCGGGATTACGTTTTGATTGTCTTAACCACCTAACCATGCCGGGCCTTATTAATTAATAATATTTAACTTTCTATTTTGCTTTTGCTTTTATAACTTCACCGTTACGTCATACAAACAATTATTATCAATGTCTGAAGAGTCCACTTTGAACGTAAGTTTTATATTCGATATGTAATTTTGTTTGCAATAAAGCACAAAGCTACACAATAGGCTTTCTGCTCTCCCCACCACGGTATTGAAACCCAGTTTCCAACTGACACACCGTTGTCACACAGTCGGGTAAAGAATTTAAGCTATTACTGATGTGTAAAAGAGTCCACTACGGACATAAGTTCTGTTAGAAGATAAAGAATTAAAGCATACATAATTAAATTACCATCTTCAAATAAGTTATCTTAGTATATTTCCTCTTTACTATGTTTATAAACTTTACTTTTAATTAGTACATATGAGAGTTGATATCACGTCATTCCTATATTGTCCTATACAGATTGATTTTGTTTTCAAATTTTAAACATTGTTGTGAAAATAACCTTTAAATGCTTGATAGAAACTAATGAAGTTTTAATTTATAAACATCATTCTTTTTTTTTTTTTATTAAATGTATAACTTTTATTTTTTAACACGCCTCTAACCCTAACAAATCAAGCAGTTCTTTTAAAATTACGTATGAAAGAAAGTTTCTGGTGTATTAAAATAAACACCATTCTGTGCGACAAGTGATCTAATTTGAAACTACTGCCCATAATTTTGGATAACCATTTAAAAGCACTCGCCGCCCACACGGCAATTTTTAACGAATAACGAAATTGACTGTTGATTTTATAATGCGCCCAAAGCTGGAAGTGAGGAGTTTGTTCGGAGGAATATTGAGAGATCAAACCTCGGACCTTCCGAACAGTAGCCAAGCACATACTTTAAAGAGACATTAATGTTGACGAAAATCATTAATTCTAACACTTATTTGTCAAATGTTCTCGTGCATATTATTCAATATTCCCAAACAATTAATAATGTGAATTTAAAGCTTTTATACTTAGAACATTAGGTTAAATGGATAAACAGCTTTGTTTAAAATTATAAAACTAGCGTATACAGTAAATCCTTTATGTAGTAACTGTACACCACAGAGTACAGATTACCCAAACTTGTTAGCAAACGTCGATAATACGAGTGTAGATAGCATGGTTAACACGGTTGATATGTCAAGTTTGTCCCTATTGACATGCGTTAAGACATTCACACATTTGATTAACAAAACAGTAAAGGTATCAGTGAAGAGAAAGCGATCGTTAGCATTCATTACACAAATATGGTATGAACTTTTATGCCCCCAAAATAGCCGTTTCGCTGAAACGTACATTCCGTTAGATTTATATCCACAGGCTGACGTAAAGCACGGTAGTCAAATTTTAACACATTTCTGCAGTATTACAAACAACGAGGGTGTTACAAGTGAACGTTAACGGTACTTCGTTTCTCAAACTAGTTTAATAATTGAAACATGTGTGTAATAACTTAAGGTTTGAATACTAATACTCTTATCAAGAACCACGGATTACGAATTTCTCATCTTTTAACATAAATTTCCATATTTATTCTTTACAGCACGATATCTAATATTTTGAAGTATTTTGGAAATTTAAGTAGACTCGAGAACTAGTCACTTCCTAGATATTTTAAAAATTGATACGAATCTAGAAAGTAAAATCACACTTAGAAACTGGTAAATCACATAGAGTTTATCACAAATCACAGCTGCTGTTCCAATAATCAGGGCATCTGAGATGATTGCACCATTTACATGCTAGTCGAGTAACCAAAAGACGAGAATAAACACTACAGTTACACACTGTTTGTTTAACCAGGTGCTGAGGACGTGCACACCTCTTGCATAGTGTTCGGATAATCAGGCGATCAGTATGTTTGTTTGTTTGTTTTGGAATTTCGCACAAAGCTACTCGAGGGCTATCTGTGCTAGCCGTCCCTAATTTAGCAGTGTAAGACTAGAGGGAAGGCAGCTAGTCATCACCACCCACCGCCAACTCTTGGGCTACTCTTTTACCAACGAATAGTGGGACTGACCGTAACATTATAACGCTCCCACGGCTGGGAGGGCGAGCATGTTTGGCGCGACTCGGGCGCAAACCCGCGACCCTCAGATTACGAAGCACACGCCTTAACGCGCTAGGCCATGCCAGGCCACGATCAGTATGAGGACATCTGATAACAATAAATATTACAGCTGGAACCACATTGTAGTTAGGACTTAATTGTAAATACAACCTTTTTATGTTTATTGAAGCATTGTATTAACAAAAATTAACTAACAAGTACAAACAAAATCTTCCAAAAACGGAAGAAAATATAGGTATGGTTAATTTTAACCCTTCGAGAAAATTACAAACAAAATAGTCGGGATGGCACTTGCAATGTATTATAACTACATAATAGCATTATCAAGAATCAACATATAGTAATATGTATATATGCATATAAAACTATTCAGCCATAACAGAGTTTAAGTTATCCTGTTTTTATCTGTTAACATTCTACAACATTCTTATATTATGTAGGAACGACCACACATAGGACCTTGTTTGTGTTGTTTATATATATAGTAAGAACTACAGTATAAAAATTTCAAAACCTCTGTATTAAAAACACTACTTTTGGCTCACTTGTGTAAGTAGGCTTGTAATCTGAGGGTCGCGGGCTCGAATCCCGGTCGCACCAAAAATGCTCGCCCTTTCAGCCGTGGGGGCACTATAATGTTACGGCCAATCCCACTATTCGTTGGTAAAAGAGTATCCCAAGAGTTGACGGTGGGTGGTGATGACTAGCTGCCTTCCTTCTAGTCCTACACTGCTAAATTAGGGACGGCTAGCACAGATAGCCTTCGGGTAGCTTTGTGTGAAATTCGAAAGCAAAAGAAAAAACAAACTTGTGTAAGTATATCTGATAAACGTAACTAACTCATGTAGTAGATTATCATTTTCATAACTGGCCTTGTTAGGACAGACTAGAAGGTCTAGGTACATTCAACCGCGTTCAGTCTTGAACAATAGTGTCATTCAAGTATGTAGTACTGAGGTTCCATTATAGTGTCTGAAATTGCACGAGCACGTGAGGCAACGTGAAAATTAGCCTTAAGAAGTTTTCAAAGTTTCGACGATTGGATATGATGAATGAGGTAATTACCCATCATTCATGATTTACTTTCCTCACCAGAGGTCTCAACTTAAACAGTCATATTTGTTCGCCCCCTCTTAACTGTTTACTTCTAAAATTTGGTTTCTGCCAACGGTTTCTTCTACTGAAACTTGAAAAAGTATTTAGGACTTGGTTAAGGTTTCGCTACACAAAGAATAGGATGTGGCCAAGTGGTAAGTGTGCCTGGATTATGATTCCGATGATTCATGGTCCGCGTCTCGTCACTACAAAACTCTGGGGTTGTGGGTGCGATATAAGAGTAACCGTCAACTTTAGCAGACAACAGTTGTTAGTTGATCCTGTCGACTAGATATCTTCCCTCTCGTCGCTTGAAAATTAAATATGTCTATTAACGGATACTTCCTACGTAGCCTTGAGTACGAAACGTTTAAGGTCTACTATATTAAGTTCATACATTGTTATTATACACGTCTTTTCAAATTTCTACAAAAATATTTAGTGTAATCATTGGATTTATTTTATAGGATTTATTTCTTCTACGATTGTAAATAAAGTGTTTTACTAAAGTTTATTGTTTGGTTATACCTTTAAGTTTCTCGAGATTAGTTTCTGACTCAAGTTGGAAAAAAATATTTTCTATTATTACAACTTATAACCCATCATTGTCCAGAACTTATCGTGACACGCTACGTAACTAGAGGTTCAAGTTTTGAGCCACTGGAAATGCTCTCTACTCTCAGCAGTGGAGCCTCCTAGTGGCACAGCGTTATGTGTGCGGACTCACAACTCTAGAAATCGGGTTTCGATGCCCGTGGTGGGTAGGGCACAGATAGCCCATTGTGTAACTTTGTGCTTAACTACAAACAAATAAAACCAACTTAACTGGATATGTTGGCACAAGTGACACTTGTGTGTCATTCCTCTGATAATAATAGCTTGTCTGTTTGTTTGTTTTGGAATTTTGGTACAAAGTAGAAAAGAGCATTCTGGAATATTAATTATTGAAGTGACAGACTAGACGAAGGGCAACTAATCAACACCACCCGCCGACAACCCTTGGAATACTCTTTGTGAGGTGTTTGTTTTGACAGTCATTCCATCTCCCAGTGTACACGTAACCTCAAAGTATATAGCGTGTTTTTACATCATCGGAACGCGAACCATGAATTCTCCGATTCATAATCCGGGCATGCAAGTCTCTAAACCACGTTCGAACGATTACAATAGCACTTCCTAGTTATACAGTTTTTTTTATGAAAGGACATAACACAAGTTATTATTTTCTCTACGTTCACAGAACATACGCTTCCTTTTTGATGATTTCTTGTGTTTATGATGAAGTTCAGTCTATTTATAGTACCAAGACGTTACTGAAAACAGATGTGAAACAGAATTGTACGGTACATCTTCCTTATTATTTCGGGCTGCTATTATTTAGACAAAGAAATTAAATGAAAGCAGACGTTATTTAAACAAACCAATTAAAAGAACACAGCCATTATTTAGACCAACCAGTTCAAAGAAAATAGCCATTATTTAGACCAACCTTTAAAAGAACCGAGCTATTATTTAAATCAACCAGTTCAAATAACTCTGCAATTATTTAGACCAACTATCTCAAATAACACAGCCATTCTTTACAACAACCAGTTGAAAGAACAGAGCCATTATTTAGACTAACCAATTCAAAGAACACAGCCATTATTTAGACCAACAAATTCAAAGGGTGCAGCTGTTACTTAGGCCAACAAATTCACAGGGCGCTGTCAAAATTTAACTCTCTATCAAACCTTTTCAAAAGGCTCAGTAAGGGAGCTCTAAGGCAGTTAACAGATTTCTGTCAATATCCAACCGGAGCCAATTCCCCAACGTAAGAGCTGTGAATGCAAAGTTCATATTAATAGCTCATATTTTCCTTGAAGTCACACGACGGACTCAGAGAGAAGAGCTATCATGAGAAATCATGTTGATGTTTTTAAATGATACCCTCTCTAATATAAAAAAGGATACTCTGGAGCAAGTATCCAGTGCAGCTAAAGACAAGTGAACTAAAAATAATACGCCCACAACAAGGGGTGGCATACTGTTTGTTGTTTTATCTTGTTTTAATTTTGTCCAACGCTACACAAGGACTATCTGCGCTAGCCGTCCCTAATTTAGCAGTGTAAGACCAGAGAGAAGGCGGCTAATCATCATCACCCACCGCCAACTCCTGGGGTACTTTTTATCAACTAATAACGGGATCGAATGATGGTTCGAACCTTGTCAAAGGTTATGACAATAACAACTGGGTGACTTGCACTCAATTGTTGTGAAGCACAGATCTGTGCTGTGCCAATCATGAGTATCAAAGCTCGGATTTTAACGTTATAAGCCTTTGAACTGACCGTCGAGTCACTGCAATCTGTACTCTTAGAGCAAAAGTGGAATGAAAGATAAGAACCAAAAGTAGCAACCTTAGATTTAACACATGGAGGTACTTTCACGACAAAGACAGATTTCCTAGTCAGATAACTGCGTTGTCTACAACAGACAAATAGAGAAGGATTAGAATCAATGCCTTTAAAGGGCAGGATAAAAAGAGGCAGCAGCTGGCATTCCAAGCCCTATATGCATCATTCTAACGAAATGGGTTTGCATTTGTTTAATTTTTATTGACACAGAATTCTTAATCTCAATCTTTTGATAAATGTTGTCTTGTATCAGAACAAGCTGACATAACCGGTCGTACAACATTTTCTTTCTGGAAAGTTTAGCATGTAATTGAAAAACGCTTTATTTTAGCTCGTTTTCGGTTCTTCTCGGGGATAACTGTAGCTTAGGCCCTGCTAACCTCTTAAATCAAAGAAAGATAACACAGATGAAAGCGAGGTTAAACTACCTATCTGAGAGACAACCTTGAAAACTTTTGTACAGAATTAGGAAAATGTCTTGATTTCCTTTCTTTCTTTCTTTTGTGATTTTTGGTTTGTTGTCTCATTTCTGGCTTCCAATCTTATATTTACTAAAATTCTGACACGTGGGATATATTATTTGGTTAACGATTGGGTTGGTTTGGTTTGAATTTCGCGCAAAGGGTTATCTGCGCTAGACGTCTCTAATTTAGAAGTGTAAGACTAGAAGGAAGGTAGCTAGTCATCACCACCCACCGCCAACTTTTGGGCTACTCTTTTATCAATGAATAGTGAGATTGATCGTGACATTCTAACGCTCTCACGGCTGAAAGAGCGAGCATGTTTAGCGCGACGGGGATTCGAACTCACGACCCTCAGATTACGAGTGAAACGCCTTAACCCTCCTGGCCATGCCGGGCCTTGAAAACTTATAACATTATAATTCTGTTATTTATTTTATTCATAGAAATAACAGTTTTCTTTATTTAACTTGGATTGTTTATTGGTAAGAGCAACACTGTACAATAAGCTATTTGTGCCCTACTCATCACGGGTATTGAAACCCGATTTTTAGCGTCGTAAGCTTGAAGTTATACCACTGTATAAATACGTTTCTTCACAGTTTGTTTTATTCTTCGCATACACACTCTTAATATACCACTTGTTTGTTTTTTGAAATTAAGCACAGAACTACATAACGGGCTATCTGTCTTCTGCCCACTAGGAGTATCGAAAGCCGGTTTCTAATGTTGTAAGTCCGCAGACATACCACTATGCCAATGAAGTGGGTGCACTCAAAATCCTCATATGAGAACAATCAAAACTTCCCAGATTTTTAAGTTACCTCTCAAGAGCTTTCCTTTCAGTTAAATAAATTTTGGTTATCTACTTGTAGGACATCACACTTACTAAAATATGCTTACTGTGTTGAAAACATGAACAACATAATGCTGCTTAACTTAATTCAAAGCAAGTTACAAAATATGAAACATTAATGTCAGAAATAGAATACAAGTAGAGATGATTTTGCCCGAGATTTTGGAAAACTAAAACAGAACAACACATTTTTTATCCATTAGTTTTTATATATTTTCCACATAGATGTACATAATGTCTTCATATACTCCTCCCCTATGGTTTACTGGCAAGTGTGAGGGCCCATAACTATAAAATTCGGGGCTCCATCCCTGAAGTAGGCTTACCGCAACAGCCCACTGTGCAGCTTTTGCGCTTAAAGCCAACAAACAAACATTCATACACTCTGAGACTAGAGTTTTGGTTTTCAAGAAATGAGGACAAATCAAAAGATATTATTGTCAAACAACCTCTGTTATCCGTATTATATTTTCATATGCATTTTCAGACAATTCCTTCCCTGTCCCTCTCGGAATTGTGATGTTTATCTGTTAGTGTTTCTCTAAATAATACAATTAAAAAAAAAGTCTTGAAAACTACTTATCGTAGAAACATGTGACATGGATCTGAAAACTTCGGGTTAGAATTAGGAGGTTTATACATGTGTTTGAGATCGCACTGACGATTTGTGTGATTTCAAAAAATTACCACTGCAGGAGATAACGGATGAAACATTAGACGATTTTTTTCTTACTTCTTATTTTGGTTTTGCAAACGTGTAACTAGTAGGCAAGCATTTTACAATTAATGTACTTACATAAATCCTCAAAATGCAGGCTGAAATAATTCGATACGCAAAGGAAGGAATGACTTTAAACGCAAGTACTACGGGTTACGTAACTACAAGTGACTCCACCAAGTGTCCAAATGGAGTAATAAAAAGTCAAAGAGTTCCATTTTCCATTGCGATGACTGTTCGGTGAAACAGTCGTTTCTTAGGACGTGACAATCTGGTGCTGTAGGCCTAATTTCCACCATACACGCTATCAGTTCGTAATTCATTACAAGGTAAAGTATCGACGAAGCACACTACTGAGATGGGCAAATTCAACCAGTTGGTAACAAACCAACATCATCTCTCCATAATGCATTCGCACACACCAACAACATCTACATGTGTCTGAACATCGGATAATAGAACACTCACAAAGCGGTGCTGTTGCAAACAGTTTCTGCTCTCAGAGAAAACAAGTATTCGTTGTGAACAGTTCGAAGTCAGCGCATACACATTTTTATTTCTGTCATTAACACATAACACCAAGAGCAGTTAAACACTTGAGTTTGAAAACCAGTTTCCAAGTGTCATTCTTCGTCAAGTGATGATAAATAAGGAAAAGCGAAGAAACGTAAACTGCAGATATAATTACAAACAACGAGTATCCAATAACCGCTTCTTTATATTTCTTTACGTAACCCTGTGAGATATTTAAACAGAGGCAGCAGATCTACAAACATGTGGATATTTCCTCCCTCCTGTTGGTTTCTGTTTATATATGTTTAAAGATCATTGAACTTAAGTCAACGAATAGGGCACATTTAAACAGGGCAACATCAAGTTATTCAGGTCTGGTAAACAAACTGTTTAGTGACACGTCTGAATTTACGTTATAGCATTAACCCAAGTGTTACAATTTGTATAATGCTATAAACTGGGTTTCAATATTCGTGGTTGACAGAGCATTGACAGCTCATTGTGTAGCTTTACGCTTCACTTCAAACAAATAAACCTATTACACAAGAATAAACTGTATCTCAAGCAGTGAAGTATGGACATATCACACAGTAAATACCCTTGTACATCAATCAGTGAAGTATGGATATACTACACTGTAAATACCCTTATATCTCAGTTAGTCAGGTATGGACGTACCACACTGTAAATACCCTTATATTTCAGTCAGTGAGGTATGGATGTACCACACTGTAAATACCCTTATATCTCAGTCAGTGAGGTATGGACGTACCACACTGTAAATACCCTTATATTTCAGTCAGTGAGGTATGGATGTACCACACTGTAAATACCCTTATATCTCAGTCAGTGAGGTATGGACGTACCATGCTGTAAATACCCTTATATCTCAATCAGTGAGGTATGGACGTACCACACTGTAAATACCCTTATATTTCAGTCAGTGAGGTATGGATGTACCACACTGTAAATACCCTTATATCTCAGTCAGTCAGGTATGGACGTACCACGCTGTAAATAGACTTATGTCTGAATCAGTAAGGAGTACCACACTGTAAATACCATTGTATCTAAATTAGTAAAGAATGGACATATCACACTGTAAATACCCTGTATCTCAATCAGTGAGGTATGGACATACCACACACTAAATACCCTTGTACCTCAATCAGTGAATTATGGAGATACTACATTATAAATACTCTTGTGTCTCAATCAGTGAGGTATGGAAATACTACACTGTTAATACCCTTATATCTCAATCAGTGAGGTATGGACGTACCGCAATGTAAATACCCTTATATTTCAATCAGTGAGGTATGGACGTACCGCACTGTAAATACCCTCATATCTCAAAAAGTTAGGTATGGACGTACCGCACTGTAAATACCCTTATATTTTAATCAGTGAGGTATGGACGTACTACACTGTAAATACCCTTATATCTCAATCAGTGTGGTATGGACGTACCGCACTGTAAATACCCTTATATTTCAATCAGTGAGGTATGGACGTACCGCATTGTAAATACCCTTATATCTCAATTAGTGAGGTATGGGCGTATCACACTGTAAATACCCTTATATCTCAATCAGTGAAGTATGAAGACACTACATTGTAAATACCCTTGTGTCTCAATCAGTGACGTATGGACGTACCACACTGTAAATACCCTTATATCTCAATCAGTAAGGTATGGGCGTACCACACTGTAAATACCCTTATATCTCAATCAGTGAAGTATAAAGACACTACATTGTAAATACCCTTGTGTCTCAATTAGTGAGGTATGGGCGTATCACACTGTAAATACCCTTATATCTCAATCAGTGAAGCATGAAGACACTACATTGTAAATATCCTTGTGTCTCAATCAGTGACGTATGGACGTACCACACTGTAAATACCCTTATATCTCAATCAGTGACGTGTGGACGTACCTCACTGTAAATACCCTTATACCTCAATCAGTGAGGTATGGGCGTACCGCACTGTATCCAATTTTTTTCATTAATCCTCATTCATGGTAACAAACGGGTAAAATATTATAATGTGGAAAGGTTTATTACATTTCAAGAAGGATATTAGATATTCCGCCATTTACCAACGATGAGACGAATGTTATTTACGTTATCTATTTCGCACAGAAAAAAAAAGAGATAAGCCGCCATGTTGATCACAACATCACATTCCACAAGTGACGAAAAGAACCTCGATTACTTACATTACGTCTGGAATGAACTGGATTAATGGAAGGGTGATCAACCCGCCCACCAGAACTCGCGAAAGAACATTACCAGGAGAACAAAAGACCGTTCTGTATGGCATCAAGCACGCATACCAACTGAATGTTTCATCGGCTACTGTGTCCTTCCACACACAGAATGAACCTTTCTTTTTAGATTGTCTAGCCTGAACTAGTTTATCCACACACACTAAAGAATTACAGTTTTTTCTTCCACAGAAAAAATCTTGGAAACTTTCTAGCCTGCTTTTAATTATGAAAAAAAACAAAAAACATCTCGCCCACAGTTTCCTGTCTTCGGTTTGATTTCAACTTCTGTGTCACAGAACCGTAAATTAACGTATCTTCTTTGTTGTTTTCAAACAGTTAAGCACAAACCTACACAATGTGTTATTTGTGCTATGCCCACCCTAGGTATCGAAACCTCGTTTTTAGCTTTATAAGCCTCCTGATGATGTGACACTGGGGAGAAAAATAAAGCAAATTATAATTTTTATTTACTACTACATGCAAGTATAAACATAAATATTCGTTTATGTTTACAGACTTTTAAAACCTCACCTTTTCTTTAAATGAGGTAAATTGAAAATCCAATCAAAAAATATTGTTGCTGTTTTTTAATGTATTTAAAGCAACAGAAATCTTGCCGAACAAGAGAAAATTAATACTTTGTTAACTTCCCACAGACGGAGATAGTAAGTGGTAAGTTTGATATCCAATCTAAATAACAGAGGAGAAAATAATCACTTGAAAACACACATTAAGAGTGGAGGGCTTTGATAAACTGAAAAATATTACCAAAAATAATCGAGAGAGCAGACAAGTAGAAGTAACTGTTTGTAAACGAGGGTTTTCTTAGATGTTGGAAACACGACAAGGGAATGAAAGGTTTTATTGATTCTTAGAAGCTGATAATGAAGTGGTATCGAAGGGGGACAACTGTTTGAAAACCTACAATAAATGTTGAGAGTTGTGTTAGATGTCGGATACTAATAACGAAATATTATTAGAATAGGGAGTAACTGTTTCACAATCATTATTATAACCAAGTAGTTTTACTTCGTGTTGAAAACTAATACTGAAGAATGAACAGAGGTGGAAGGAAGGCGTAATTATTTAAAAACCTTCGTGAAGTGTGGAAGACTTTTATCAGGTGTTATTTATGTTCCATTGAGTAATGACAATAATTAAGTTTAGAGGATTTTGTCGGATATTATAAGTACCATTGAATAATGACGAAAATTAAGTAGCTGTTTGAAAACTCACTTTAGTTTAGAGTTACGTATTGGAAATAATATCAGAAGGTGACAAGAGTGTAAGTAATTATTCTTAAAACTGGAAAAACAGTTTCTTCAGGTGTTGAAAATACTACGAAAAGATGTTTAGAAGTCGACAGTTATTTAGAAATCTATGAAACCGCAAATTGTTGTATTTTGTGCTAGGTCTTAGAGATGCTTCCAGTAATTGGGTTTGAGAACCTTGTCAGAAACGTAGAGGTTTACTAGGTATTAGATTGATATCCAGTTATATCTCAGCAGAATATCATTGGTTAAAAATCTAACGGAAGGCGTAAAAGTTTCATTGGATATTGTGATTGATATAATGTACTTTCAAACAAAAGAAAAACTTTAAATTTTACAGTTTGAATGAACCAATGACACGCACATAAAGTGAACTTTAAAGACCTCTCAGTAGAACATTTGTCTGTATAACAGTTTTAGGCATAGCTATCTTTGATGTTATGCACACAAAACTGATGGAATAGTTTAGGTCATGAATTTAGTGCATAATAAATTAGCGCAAAATTTTAAATCAAACCTCTATAAATAAAAAAAAATCGTTTTTTTTTTTAAGATTCGCACAAAGATACTCAAGGGCTATCTGTGCTAGCCGTTCCTAATTTAGGGAATTGTAAGACTAGAGGGAAGGCAGCTAGTCATTACCACCCATCGCCAACTCTTGGGCTACTCTTTTACCAACAAATAGTGGGATTTACCGCAACATTATAACGCCCCCACGGCTGAAAGGGCGAACATGTTTGGTGCGACCTGGATTCGAACCTGCGACCCTCGGATTAAGTCGAAAGCCTTAACACTTGGCCATGCCGGGCCCAAATCGTTTTGTGCCTTACAAACTTCCTCAAATATCTCAAACTGTTAAGTTTCGTCGAATAGAAAACAAATAGCATGTGAATAGAAAACAAATAGCATGAGACTGAAATTATTGTTATTATTTCCACCATTTTGTAAAAAAAAAAATAGAAATAAGAATTTTACATATTGAACTTATGGATTGTTTAATGTGATTTTAATCCAAAGTTGAACTAGCTGTTTATGTCGTTTAAAGTGGTTTAGACAGTGACTGACACTCCCGTTTGTACCTTTTAAACACATCTCAACTAATAGAAATAAATACAAATTACATCAATACAGCCAAAGTAAGACAACAATTTTTTATGTGTATGGAAACATATGTATATGACTACATAAAATAATGTCACGTGGGTGATTTAAATCATCTCGACATATGGATAACGTTTAATACTGTCATCTCATATCGTAAGTCACAACCACTACCTTAGCTAGAGAAATTCGCCAGACAGGAGACGCGAGAGTGGGTTTAGAGAGACAGTATCTAAACATAATGACGTCATGTGACAACTGTTGCCAATCAATCATAACTGTTTGTGTCAACTTTGGCAGAAATGTTGTGAAGAAGATATTGCCTCACTCAGAGTTCCAGCTGAACATAACTTTACCACAATAAGAGGGTTCTACTTTATCAACTAACCTGATCTACAGAAATACCCGACGAGAGCTTGGTTTATAATTATATCTCTATTAAAAAGTTCTTTTTTTTATATACCCGCAGTTTTTGTTTTACATCGATCTAATTTGCTTAAATGAGAAATAAATACAAGTCTGTTTTTATTTCTTGCTTATTCTAAACCTTATGCCGTCGATTCTGCACACAGAACCAAAACAGTACTCGCTTTCTCCACTCAAGACTTATCTGTCAAGGTCCACAAACACCATGTTAAATTATCAAACATAAAAAAAGAGAAAGAAAACCACCAGGAGGCGCCTCGCCCACCCTCTTAGCCTGTGACCCATTCATCCGGGATATTGACGTATGGTCAACAGAAAAAAGGTATATTATATGATGCTTATCTTGACAAGGCTTGTTTCGAGAAGATTCTAAATGATAAGAAAATCTTTTCTATAAAACTTTACCTGTCTAGACCAGTTGATAATCACGAAGTTCACGTTTCTAATTCCATTCCTCCTTAAGTAAACCAGATAGAACACGTATAATCCACGCTGAATTAAGGGAAACTCTTATTTTACTTTCGTATAAGGAGAATAAGCCAGAAGTTTTCACTTACCCTAAACCTATCTATGCAGTACCGAAGAAGATAATATGTGTAGGTACCTGGAGTTGCTGTTCCACGTGACGATTTGCTTTCAAAGGGTTCTATGTGTGTGGGTGGTTGTATGAAATCAGACTTCAGGTCGATCTACCACTTGTTAAACTTTCCAGTGCACTAAAAAAAAACAACTGGCTGAATGGTGATACGTTTACATCTTACATGAATAAACCTTACTTTTCTATAAATCTGTTGAAGCATTTGGGCGGTTTCAATAATGAAATATTTCACATAATTTTTATCTCTATCAATACTTACAAAGGACATGAATTAAATCACCAGTACAATCGATGTTTCTAATTAAGAAAATAACATTAAAATTACTCATTGTTATTGGTCTGAGTAAAAGTTAGGCTTAGGTTTGCTTAACCTAACCAAAATAGTAATAGTTGAAAAAAACTGTGTGAACAAAATACGGTAAAAAATAGATGTTCATATTATAGCAGTAACGTGTAGGTAAACAACGCGATGACGAAAAGGGGTTTCTTTTTATTGTTTTTTTTTTTTTTTTGCCTTTCGCCAAAATATCAGAAGTTCTTAGTTTATTTCGCTAAAGGGTGTAGGAAACAACAGCACTATGCACACGTGCTTTTAGTATGTTGGATGATCTAGTTGTGGGTTTGTTCCAATCAAACATGATACATAACATTCCGATTGATATTATAAAGAAAAACTTGTAGAACCTCACGGACTTGATCAAATAACCACACCTTTGGTACAGCAAATTCAGTTATTTTCTGTAAGGTGGTCTGACTGCAATATCCCAAGTGTAGGTACCAATGGCACACCTGTTAGAATTATAAGCTCTAGTATTGTGCGATGTGTTGCCAACACTATAGACGTTAGTGTTGTAGTAACTTGTTAACACTGTCAACATTTGTATTGTCTGGTAGATTGTTAACACTGTCAACTTCACTATTCTGTTGTATATTGTTAACACTGTCAACATTAGTATTGTGTGGTACATTGCTAACACTGTCAACATTAGTATTGTGTGGTACATTGCTAACACTGTCAACATTAGTATTGTGTGGTACATTGCCAACACTGTCAACATTAGTATTTTGTGGTAGATTGTTAACACTGTTAACTTTAGTATTGTGTAGTAGATTTTTATCTCTATCAACTTTAGTATTGTGTGTTAGATTGTTAACACTGTCAAGACTATTGTTGTATGCTGAATAATTAACAGTATAAACTCCACTACTGTGTTATGGATTGTTAACTTAACACTAAAGGTGTGTTTTCCACCAGATGAAATATGTATATTCTTCTGAAAGAGAGATAAATCTATTCGACTGGAGTCCGTTCGATTAAGGTTGTATAACATTAGGCTGGGTTATTCCACCCTTGGGGCATCTATAAATTAGTGACAGCTAGCAGGAAGAATGGACAGTAACATAATGTGCTGGTATGAAACTTCTGGGTGTGTGGTCTATACGTCCAAGGCAACACACACATAGACATGCCACGTTACCAATGCCTACCCGTTCAGAGCCGGGAAAACAATTACATGAATAGTATATTAAGCCTGTAAATGTAAGAAAAAATATCGTATTACAAGTGTTTCTTGAATCTAGCGATTGTTTCCATGGTTTATGTTTCTCTTTTTTTATTATTTTACCTCGGTTTTCTTATGAAGATCAAACTATAAATCACACGTGGAAAATTGCGATTCTTACGATACAACCTTGCTGCTTCAAATACAAGGGCTTCCATCTGAGTCTTACTGTTAATATGTAAGACATGAAATATTTACCCTAGAGACTCAGCAATAAGGCTGTAGACTTTTAGTTCTAAAATTTGGATTTCGATACCCGTTTCAAACACACCACGCGTATCTCAATGTGGAACTTTGAGCTCAAGAAACAAGCGAATAAACAACGTATGAAATGTTATAGTGCAATAATAGTTTATGTTTCGTTACCTGTAGCCCTGTAAAACAGAACAACATGAAATACATCACTGCGGTTTTGTACGTTTCGTTGTCTCTAGAAATACCATGCAGTACGACATTAAATACGATATTACTGTAGTTTATACTTCATTGTATGTAATCCCATAAGAAAGTACGACATGAAATATGATACAATGGTAGTTTAGTTTTCATTATATACAACCAACATGATACAGTACGACATGAAATACGATACAGCGGTTATCTCGGTTTTATTATCTATAGACTCATAATAAAGTACGGTATGAAATTTAACACAGTGGTAGTATAGGTTTCATTATACACAGCCTCGTGACAGAGAACGACATATAATCTCATCATTCGATTGTTTTTTAAGCTACCTTTCTTTGCTCTATATTTGAGCGTAAATCATGCCACACAGAAACAATAATCGAATGTTTGTTTGAAATTAAACACAAAGCTACACAATAGGCTGGCTATCTGTGCTCTGCCCACCACGCTAACCGAAACCCGGTTTCTAGCGCCGTAAGTCAGCAGATATAGTGCTATGCCACTGTGTGCTATAATTTAATCTTCACGTTGCTAGTAATACTATATAATCCAGCATTTCTTTTGTGGCATGTTAAAACTAAAAAATATAAAATACTCTAAAGAATTAGGTCATTTCACTGCGGCTTAAATTTTATCGCAGTGAAATCTGTACGTTAAAAATCTAGTTAGTTAAAACTGTTAGTATTTATATGCACCGTGATGCTCACGTATATTGCATATCATACACTGTGCCATTATTCAAACAATATCAACTTGAAAGTTATATCCTTAAGCAGTCGTGACTTAAAATCTAAGATCGAGTAACCTACTAATTACTAACCCTATATTTAGTAATAATGAATAAATTGCACGTGGCTCGGCATGGCCAGGTGGATTAAGGCTTTCGAAACGTAATCTGAGGGTCGCGGATTCGAGTCCCCGTCGCATCAAACATGCTCGCCCTTTCAGCCGTGGAGACGTTATAACGTTACGGTGAATCCCACTATTCGTTGGTAAAAGAGTAGCCCAAGAGTTGGCGGTGGGTGGTGATGACTAGCTGCCTTCCCTCTAGTCTTACACTGCTAAATTAGGGACGGCTAGCGCGGATGGCCCTCGTGTCGCTTTGCGCGAAATTCAAAAACAAACAAACAAATGTTGTACGTAGCAAATGTTCAGACAACCTCACAGTAAAGGTATTTCACTTGAACTGTTATCATTTAATCGTGTATGTCCATACATATGTTTATCTGATATCCAAATGCATCGGATCATCTCAGAACACTGCTTAATCTAGATGAAGGTTTATCTAGTTCGAGAGTATGAGAGGAAAATTAAGTAGCTGTCTGGAACTATTAAGGGTAAAATGGTAAAGGATGAAGACCGTCCTAACTTATGTTCAGTGGAAGAGCATCGTGTGTACCTTGACGAAAGGACGGGCATCAACTATTCTGGACGATACCTCCAATATCAGAAACTGAGTATCACCAAGACAGCTGTACAATTCACACTCTGTGAACTTGCCATTAACTGCACAGAGTGTAAGCCTCCCAGAGTGCTGTCATTGGCTTCCACAACAATACATTAGAACAGCGCTTATAATTTTGATTGACACCTTGATTTAATTAGCTAATTAGTGGCCTGCATTTTCTGTTAATTGCTCAGAAAGGTTCACAAACGGTTTCAACCACAAACACACATTTAATAAGTGTTGGTGACTGGTTTTAAACTGCTGCCACAAGAGAGAGGTCCAACAATGACACCTTGAGCTTTAATAAACAGTGCGAAGACTCACCCAGGCGTGGAAACAGTGACAACTCAGAGGACAACACACGCTGCTTAACGTTTCTCATCAATCAAACTATATTAAGCTGCTAAGAATTCAAAATCACGACCTGCAAGCTCCAAACTGATATTTCGTAGAGATAAAATGCCGTCTCCCTCTAGTGTAATGATAAAATGTAGATAGCGGTAAATTATAAATTCACAAGCTGAATCGTGTGGACAAACCTTCTAACACATCTGCTTGACAAAACACCCCATACTCTGCATCAAATTTCACATATTTTCCAAGGCAATATACAAAGTTCACACAGGCAAAATTAATTCTTGCCATAGTAATTAATATATGGGTAATATTATTACTTAACAGAGTAAGTGCTAGTTGAACTGTCTTGAATAAAGACAGTTTGGACTGATCGCTAATAAACTATATTGTTTTAATTCCACTATTAAAAAAAGATATCCTCTCGAAACGTTCAAGTTATGACATCTCCACAATTTGAATGTCTACTATATCATATAATCTATAGAAATCGAGATTGTTTTTTGCCTTGGTGAAATCAAACATTCAAAAAAATACAACGTGTCTTACGTTAACCAACTGGCATAAATCACATGTTTATTGCAATAACCCATAAACAGTTTTTTTTTATAATAATGACCCTTCGGTTTGGACATCTTGCTGTCGAATTTATCCATCCAAGCTGATGTATAATTTCGAATCTTGGTCTGCCGTGGCCAGGTGGTTAAGACACTCGACTCGTAACGTGAGGGTTGCGGGTTCGAATCCCTGTCACACCAAAGATGCTCGCCCTTTCAGCCGTGGAGGCGTTATAATGTGACGGTAAATCCTACTATTCGTTGGTAAGAGTAGCTTAAGAGTTGACGGTGGGTGGTGATGACTAGCTGCCTTGCGTCTAGTCTTACACTGCTAAATTATGGAAGGTTAGCGCAGATAGCCCTCGTGTAGCTTTGCCCAAAACCAAACAAACGAACAAACTGGCATTCCTGTTCGTGACATTAAACACCTATTATTCACTCACCATATCAGCGTTTAATTTTTTTTCTTTCTGAATTTGTAGCATTAATCCCTCATGTTGACAACCGTGTTCATGACACTAGCATATAACATAGCAACAAACTCAAGATACTAATTTACCAATATTACATCCATACTCATGGTACTAACCTACCATAATTACAGGTATACCTAAAATACTAACCTGCCATAATTACAGCTATACCGATGGTACTAACCTGCTAGAATTACATTGATACTCGCTGTACTAAGATCCCAGGAATACTCTGTACTTATAATGCTATCCTACCAGTATTACACCTCTACTGGTAACATTATTACACCTATACCCATGATATTAATTTACAGATATTACATCTCCAGGCATAATACTAATCTACATGTGTTCATGATAGCAAAGATTAAATATTACATAGACGAATATTGTATGATGTCCTTAGAACAGTCGTCTTCCACAAACATTGTTATCTAAGGCCTGTATCTAACAAATGGCATTTGTTTGTTTGTTTTTTGAATTTCGCGCAAAGCTACACGAGGGCTATCTGCGCTAGTTGTCCCTAATTGAGTAGTGTAAGACCAGAGAGAAGGCAGCTAGTCATCACCACCCACCGCCAACTCTTGGGTTACGAATAGCGGGATTGACCCTCACATTATAACGCCCCCACGACCGAAAGGGCGAACATGTTTGGAGTGACTGGGATTCGAACTCGCGACCCTGAAATTGCGAGTCGAGTGCCTTGTCTACCTGGCCATGCCAGGCCAAATGGTATTTGTGTATATTATTATTGGCATCTGTGTTTGTGGAATGAAAACTCTGACATGGTGCATTAATAAGGACTTAACGTCTCCTGAACGAGTCTTAGTGATTAGTGTATTGAATGGTGATCGAGAGGCCCAGAGTTCGAGACGTGAATACGTGTAAACTTTCATCTATGAGCGCGATATAAAAGTGACAGTCAATCTTAGCTTGTTTCGTAGAACTGTAGTAGGGGATGCTGTTGATTACCTGCTTGTGACTGAGTGCATCCAAATCATTCGGTAATATATAATATTATTAATAATTTATAAACTTGTTTTTCTGTCGATTATTATGATTCTCTAGATAGCATTTTGTGTATAGCATTATAGTAGGGGTCTTAAGACTTTATTTAACACTAATCTTTGGCATTGTATTTTATTTTCAACTTTAACGACACCTGATATCAAATAGGCCTAGAGCACAATCATCTCTGTTTCAAAACTACCGGTTTAAAAAAATTAAAACCACATAACATTATTTGTCACTATTAACTAAATAACGGAATTTACTGCTATGGTCCCACGGGTGAAAGTGTTGATTGTGTTCGTTGGCTCGAACCTCGGACCTTTTGACACACAGCCCGATAAGCTAACCACTGGCCAAAATGCGGGCTTACGCTTACCTCAACAGCAAACTATAAATGGGTCTGTGTACACCGATGTAATAAAATATAATAGATATGGCTCAGCGCTGGTCTTTCGTAAGTTATGTAACAAAGAAACTCCCTTTTACCTCAAAGAACAACAACAATGTGAGAGTATTGCATGCTCTATAGGCAGTTGTTGAATTTAAGGTAAGCACTACTTTACCCTGGTTGCCAAAGATTACAATGAGAAAGAAATCTGTCTAGTAATGAACAAGATACCTTCTAACATCCAGCGTAATCTAAAGAAATCGTGTTTTTGTTGGGGTTCTTTTGGGTATTTACGGTTGGTAACAATACCTACCTTCAAAAACAATAAAACAGAGTGAATCCTAGAACAATCCTAATTATTAAATAACCCGTAATGGCCGAGAACAAGGTTAGGTCACGTTTCCTAGAACATTCCATTTACTGCTGAATCAAAAATGGGAACAGAACAGTGATAAGAAGTGGACGTCCTTGAAATCAATGAGAACCGTTTTAGACTATAAAGACAACGTTGCGTCTGTTAAGACTTTCCTACAAAAGCCAGTTATTATTTATCGTGATTTATATCTAAAAGTACTACTCTGTTAAACAATAATTATATTTCAAGCATAATTTAAGCATGCAGAACTCCTAATGAAAATGCACCCAAGATATTAAGATTATTATTAAGATATTAAGAAGTTATGTGTTTAAAATACAAATAGCTTACACCATAGTGTGTGTGTGTGTGTTTTACAGCAAAGACACATTAAGCCATCTGCTATGTCAAGTACGAGGAATCAAACTCTGGATTTTTGCATTGGAAGTTCATAAACTTACCGCTTTCCACTTGGGAACAAATGAACTTTTAACCAATAAACCTGTCCTAGCATAGCCTGGTAGTTAGAGCCTTCTAATTGCACTCTGTAAATTATAGGTTCGAATTCCGTTTCCGAATACGCTTGCCCTTTCAGCCGTGTGGGCGTTATAATGTAATGGTCAGTATCACTTTTTATTAGTAAAAGAGTATCCCGAGAGTTAGTGATGGGTTTTGTTGACTATTTGTTTTCTTTCTAGTCTATTACTTCAAAAGTATGAAAGACTAGCGCAAAGAGTTCTTGGAGTATGGTCACAATACTTCTAACAAATATCGCGAGATATTAAACGATTATCCTCAACATTAATTAGCTGGGTTTTAAACACTAGAAATTCGACTTCGATATCCACAGTGGGCAAAGCACAGATATCTCAATGTGTGTCTTTGTGTTTAAATAATAATCACAAGAAATTTATTGACAGATACACGTGGTATTCGCTCGTGCGCGTTTTTGTTTGTTTCTGAATTTCGCGCAAAGCTACACGAGGGCTATCTGCGCTAGTAGTCCCTAATTTAGCAGTGTAAGGCTAGAGGGAAGGCAGCTAGTCAACATCACCCACCGCCAATTCATCATCACCCACCATACCAAAATTTGTACTAGATACTCAAATCCAGAGCCCGGCATGGCCAGGTGGTTAAGGCACTCGACTCGTAAACTGAGGGTCGCGGGTTCGAATTCCCATCACACTAAACATGCTCGCTCTTTCAGCTATGAGGGCGCTATAATGTGACTGTTAATTCCACTATTCGTTGGTTATCTTTAACCAACCCAAGAGTTAGCGGTGGATGGTGATTACTACCACAGATAGCCCTCGTGGAGCTTTGCGCAAACTCAAATCGGCCTGTCCAACCCCTCCTTTAGAAAAGGCTGTTGTTGTATCTGCTTAAAAAACGTTTCGTTTCTGAAAGTGTATTGAAAACGATAATTTTTTAAAATGCATAATGTATTCAGAAACAGCTGCTGGCCTTAAAATATATAATTCTTAAAATATATTAGAACAGTTAGCATTCTTAACGCGCTCAGCTTTTAAACCGTTGGCTTCCAAATACTGATGATATCCTGAGCTAATTACATTGATTTCTGTAACATCCTCTTCTGCTACACGCAATATATACATTTGTATAGCTTTTACATGTTTTCAATTATTATTCATTTGTTGAAACCCTCACAGCGAAACTTGACGTGACACACTAGTGTGTCGCGACAGACAGTTTGGAAACCAATGCAAACTTAAGCCCTTGTTACTGTGAACATGGTTAGCAGTTTACTCATAAGTGTTCTGTCAAACTGTGGTCATTTGAACATGATATACTTTATTTTACTAGTGGTCTAACCGGTCTAAATAGATCAGCCATAAACAAATCAGGGCGAAACCTTTCAGTTATCAAAGTATTTTTCTGCAGTTGTTAGCTGATCAATAAAACAGTTTACCGAAATATAAACATCTAATGCAAGTTGAATAAAAATGTTGTAGTAGAAAGACGCCCCCTTCTGTAATAAAGACTTTTCTAGATCAGTTACTATTAATAGACATTTGTTTTGTTTTTTTAATTTCGCGCAAAACTACACGAGTGCTACCTGCGCTAGCCGTCCCTAATTTAGCAATGCAAAATAGATGAACGGCAGCTAGTCATCACCAGCCACTGCCAACTCTTGTGCTGCTATTTTACCAACGAATAGTCACATTATAACGACTGAAAGGGCGAGCATGTTTGGTGTGACGGGGATTCGGACCCGCGACCCTCGGATTAGGAGTCAAACGCCTTAACCCAACTGGCCATGCTGGGCCTAATGAACATTTATTTACTAGCAGCAAGGAATCTTGCATGTTCTCGTACTGTTAACACATTTCATGTTGATCTCAAGTTTTTTGGAAACAAAAGAAGTATTTCAGTAATCTATAAAATCTACACGATTTTTGTTCATTAATTAGAACAAGCTAAACACCAGGAAATATTTATACAAAATACTGTTAGATTTGTAACCAAGACAACTCGCCTTAAATAAGTTAAACAACTGAATAAATATAAAGTAAAAAGGTCTAAAAGATTCCGCCAGAAGCTCACATAAAGATACGTGTAATATTAAAGATGATACTTGTAAAATTAAAATTGATACATGTAAGATTATAAATGATAAATATGTACACGTAAGACGTTAAACGTAAGATTAAATATGTTCACATAAGACGTTAAACGTAAGATTAAATATGATACACGTAAGACGTTACACTTAAGATTAAATATGATGTACGTGCGATTTTAAATACGCATCTTATTACATATTATCTTTGATTCAAAATTTTTTTTTCAAATTTAAAAAGGAGTTAAATAGATGGAATTTACTACGTCATGAGTCTGTCATGACGTAGTGATTAGGGCGCTCAATCTGTAGGTCGTAATAATAGAACGGTCAAACCCACTATTCGTTAGAATATGCCTAGCCCAAGAGTTGGCGGTGAGTGGTGTTGACTAGCTGTTTTCCTGTAAACCTTCACTGCTAAATTAGGAACATCTAGCTGGAAAGGAGATTAGCCCGACCGTGTAAAATCTGTGCGAGATCAGCATCTACTGTGCCCTAACGGTAGAGCCTCAATGAAAGCAAAGTAATCATTCATTGAATTTCCTTGCTTTTGTAACACACGACAGAAATATCAATGTTATGGAGGTATCATTTTTAGTAACCCTAAAAGTAAGATAAAATTTATTCACGCAATAAGCGTCGTTTAATCCCTCTACAACTATACGCCTGTCAGTTGAAAAACATTGCCATCTACCGGTTGGCTTTAGAATTACACTAAAATGTCGTGTTATTAACGTATAAAAAAATCGTACTTCTGTTATGACTGGGTATTGTTATTATTAGCTGCGATGCCAGAAAAATGACACTGGGGAGAATTCTTTCATCAACACACCCATCAACTTTCCACCCCTGAAAAAAAGGGAAAAAAAATCACCAACCCCAGCTGTCGATATTCTATCAGACAATAATTTTGACAGTTGACTTAATGGGAGGGGAACACAACCGGATGTACTAATGCATCATAATGCAGACCCTTTTCTTGAGTTTCTGGTTACGTATACGTACAGTAACAGTAAGGTCGAGTCAGATCTTCTAATCTGTTACCATAGTTACCTCGTATCTTTTATCTTCAACACAGCTCCTTTTACACGTACTTATAACGGACAAAAACTAAAAACGTAAGTGTTGAAGATGAATATTACTTTGTTCGGACATACAAAATTAATAATTAATTTACTTATATTTGATATCAATAGAACTATGCGAGTTCCTCGAGTGTGTAAAATCTAAATTTTACTACAATCTGGCTTTGTCCAAAAATAGTGTTGCTATCTGCTTCAAGACAAAGCTGCAGATTAGGCTCTCAACTTCGGGGAATCGAACCCACATATTTAAACGCTTTAATTTCCTAAGATAACTGCTGATCCACCAGGGCGATCGAGAACAAAAAAAATTGTAACTAACATAAATTTTAATCAGAGATTCTTTAAGCCCCCTGCTGTCCTTTGAGACGAGGAAAAAACAGATATAATAAACACATGATAAATAATTTATTATTCTAGTGAAGAAAATACAGACTACATCGTAAGTCACCGACGAATAAATTTTATTATCTCTCTTTTAAATTCTTACTTACTGCAATGAAATGAATCAAAATAAGTATCTTATTATTTCAAACAAATTTATGGAATTATTTTTAGGAGCCGATGTTTCAAAATATAAAAGAAAGCTAAAGGAAAACAAGAATTGAGCTGTAAGAGACAACACATAATAGAATGGTTCTGGCGGGTCCAGGTGGGTAGGCGGTTCCACTCGCAATCTGTGGGCCTTGGGTTCGAATTACTGTCCCACCAAAAATATTTGTCCTTTGAGTCGTGAGGGTCGTTAAACTGTTTCATCTAATCCCACTGTTCCTTGGTAAAATAATAGCCTAAGAGTTGGTGATAACTAGCTACCTTCCGTCTTGTCTTACACAGCTAAATTAGGGACAGCTAGCGCAGACAGCTCTTGTGTAGCTTTGCACGAAATAAAAAAAACTAACAAACTAACGTGATAGAAACTAAAATTCACACCTGATAATCAGAAATACACTGAAATATTAAGGTTTCCATAAAGCAAGTAAAAAATTCGAATAACCACTTTCATTTTATCTTAAATTTAAAATAGTGACAAATGTTATTTTAAACGTGCAAGTAGCTTGTCAGTTCTATCACCACGAGCACATTTTATCCGAATATTAATTTTTATTTACACATACATCTGATTTACGTGAACGGTTGTCAGGATATACACATGCATCTGATCTACTTAAACAGTTGTCTGGATATACACATACGCCTGATCTACTTGAATAGTTCTCAGGATATACACATACGCCTGATTTACTTGAACAGTTGTCAGGATATACACATACACCTGATATACTTGAATAGTTGTCAGGATATACACATACACCTGATCTACTTAAACAGTTGTCTGGATATACACATACACCTGATATACTTGAATAGTTGTCAGGATATACACATACACCTGATCTACTTGAACAGTTGTCAGGATATACACATACGCCTGATTTACTTAAACATTTGTTTGTTAATATATATCACTCAGAAGCTATTTGATGCGTAAAAATGTGAAAACAAACTTTGATCTCAAGAGCGGAGGAAGGTTTTACAGACCACAATTTTCTCAGTATTAGTTCACAACATATTACATATGTTAGAAAAAATAGGAAAAGAACAAACTTATAGATCATGACAATCTTTAATACGAATATGTTTTGTTTGAAGTTCCAACACATTGTACTGCTTACATACGACATGTTTTTGTAAATTCGCTTTCTTTACAGAGTAAACGAGTGATCTTCATTTTTGTATCAAGTTCTTTCTGTTTGTTTGTCTTGGAAGAAGAAATCTGAACAACAGTGGTATTAGTAACATGATAGTTAGTGTGCGTAATAAAAACCCTATTCAGAAAATCACTGAGACCTTATAATAAATCAGACATTTAAATTATTTTAAAGTAAAAATCGAAGTTTTTAATATAGATGGAAGTGGTTTCCAGGAGGTTGAAAATAGATTTTCATCTCATTATTCCGAAGGTTAATGTTATTACTGACAACAATAATAGGAAAATAAACACAAAACTAAGGTGTCTGATAGATTTGGAATCACAGTGCGACAAGAGGAATATCCTGTTTGATTGCATAGTTATGCTTAATCACAAGGCTACACAAATCGTTATTTGTGCTATAACCCATAAGGGGGCGTCTTAGTGTTTACTATTCTGCTCCCAAGTAACAATGTCCTTTACTTCAAAAACCTTCTGTGTTCTGTTTAAACGTGCCATAAACTTAATTATCTGCTGCCAAGTTATACAGTGTTTGACCACAAACAAACCTTCTGTGTTCTGTTTAAACGTGCCATAAACTTAATTATCTGCTGCCAAGTTACACAGTGTTTGACCACAAACAAACCTTCTGTGTTCTGTTTAAACGTGCCATAAACTTAATTATCTGCTGCCAAGTTACACAGTGTTTGACCACAAACAAACCTTCTGTGTTCTGTTTAAACGTGCCATAAACTTAATTATCTGCTGCCAAGTTACACAGTGTTTGACCACAAACAAACCTTCTGTGTTCTGTTTAAACGTGCCATAAACTTAATTATCTGCTGCCAAGTTACACAGTGTTTGACCACAAACAAACCTTCTGTGTTCTGTTTAAACGTGCCATAAACTTAATTATCTGCTGCCAAGTTACACAGTGTTTGACCACAAACAAACCTTCTGTGTTCTGTTTAAACGTGCTTTCAACTTAATTGCAACACACAATTTGTTTAAAATCCTCATATTTGAAATCAAGTACAGGTGGTAAGGGCTTAGTGGCAACAAGAATTACGTTGATAGAACAATATATGGTCCTGTTGTCAATAGCACTTTGGCATGATAAATGGAAGATACTTATTAAAAACCTTTAGATGTGCAATTACTTTACAGAGAAATTACAGGCATCATTGTTAACTGCATCCCACATTTGAACACAGATGGAATAAAACAATCGAAGTTGATCTGCTCACGTCCCAACCTTCAGACCTGTGTACTCGGACAAGGACAGACAAAGCTATTCTCACCTGTGTAGAACAGTTATACTATTAGTATAATTTGATATGTATTTCTAAATGTATCTTTACTTTTTAGAATATATTTATAAATCCAGTATAAACATTTAGTTGCATTTAACAGTTCATACTTAATATTAACCAGGAATCCAGTAAAATTAAAGAACATGAAGCACTACGCAAATATTGTGTTTTACTTTGTGTCCGACCCCCCACACTACGTAAATATTGTGTTTTACTTTGTGTGCGACTCCCACACTACGTAAATATTGTGTTTTACTTTGTGTGCGACTCCCCACACTACTTAAATATTGTGTTTTACTTTGTGTGCGACTCCCACACTACGTAAATATTGTGTTTTACTTTGTGTGCGACTCCCCACACTACGTAAATATTGTGTTTTACTTTGTGTGCGACTCCCCACACTACGTAAATATTGTGTTTTACTTTGTGTGCGACCCCCCACACTGGCACACTTGCATCTCTGTGGATTTACGACGCTATTAACCGGGTTTTGGTACCAATGGTGGGCAGAGCACAGATAGCCCATTGTGTAGCTTCGTACTTAATTCAAAACAAACAAAAACAGGAAGTCCAGACTATTTCACGGACGCATTTCAGACCCTTACATCAAACTATAACTGTTCGTTTCTCAAATTCACGTAATTCATACTGTTTTAACTTATTTTACGCGCTTTAACACCGCACAGTTATACAGGTAACCTGTATTCGTGTTTACACTAGATGTTCCCTTGTTGAAAACACTTGACGAAGGACTGCTTATTACAATAAATCATATCACCATTTTTCCCAGTTTTATAGTGTAGTAATGTAGATCTTTTCTATTTACTTACAGCAAAATTGTGCGTTTTTCTATATCCTGAAAATAATCTTATCCCGTCCTGAACAGATAAAATATTTGGCACGTAACCAAAAATATCCACATTTGCCAATATCTTCTACACAACACAGGACACAAGATATATAATGGGAGAAATACAAAGTCTTAGTCAAAGAATAACGGTGGAAACTCAGAAAAATTAAGAAACTCTAAATATTAAAATACAAAGGTGAAGTTTGAACCGATATGAGGGACTATAATCTAGTAAAATTTAGAACTGTCTCCTGAAAACAAAAAGGAAAAAGAGAATTTTCTCATCATGAAATCAATCATTGGAACCCTAATAAATTAAGGAGTTCTGCATTAAACTTTGTTCCACAAAACAGCTTTAGTTCTTTATTTAATATAAAAACTTAGTCTAAAGTGGATTCTTCATACATTAATAATAATTGTTTGTATGGCGTAACGATAGAGTTATAAAATAAAAATAAAAATAGAAAGTTAAATATCATTAATTAATAAGGCTCGGCATGGCTAGGTGGTTAAAACACTCGACGCGTAATCCGAGAGTTGCGGGTTCGAATCCCCGCCACACCAAACATGTTCGCCCTTTCAGCCGCAGGGGGCGTTATAATGTAACGTTCAATCGCCCTATTCGTTGGTAAAAAAGTAGCCCAAGAGTAGACGGTACACTGCTAAATTAGGGACAACTCGCACAGATAGCATTCGTGTAGCTTTGCGCAAAATTCAAAAACAAACAAACAAACTTCACAGCACTACGAAACACATAATAGAAAAAAAAATCTCTAGCATTTTGGCCGAAACGTTGTTAAGAAGCTGGTTACATAAAATAAAAAAGAAACTTCCCGAAACTGTAATACGACTACATATCTACATTTGTAGGGAAAAGACGATAAGTTTATATTACATATTCAAACAAATCGAAAGTTCTTGAAATGTGGATGGAGTTTAAACGTAACAGTCAGTGTATTACGTAGAATAGTATAAAAAATTCAAATTCAAAATATTATATCATAAAATAACTCGTCCTTATGAAACTACATTTCACAAGTGTTACACCAAGAGTCGTAAGTTTTATTCAAAAAGACTGAATATAATACAACGTGTTCCAGAACATTTTGTTGCTATGTGCTACATGCATAAATCGCTTGTCCAGCAGACTAGTGTTTACTTTATCATGAACCACGATAGTAGTTCATAATAGGGATCGTTCATTCTTATTTCTTTATTATCGTTCGATATTGTTTCACCATTCTACAACAACAATGGTTGTGACTATTGTAATGAAGCCTGGGCAGTATTATTAAATGTATCGTTGCACATTATACAGAGTTGTTTTTAAGTTTGTTTTACTATCTAACAAATAACGACAGCTCTATAAACGTTGATACCCTATTGTTTTAATGTAGTCTGTGGTTTACATGAAGCCTCCTAATCTACTGCATGCATACGTATGTATCTGCGTGCAGGCTCGTGGATGTTTGTTTGTTTTAGAATTTCGCGCAAAGCTACTAGAGGGTTATCTGCGCTAGCCATCCCTAATTTAGCAGTGTAAGACTAGAGGGAAGGCAGCAAGTCATCACCACCCACCGCCAACTCTTGGGCTACTCTTTTATCAACGAATAGTGGGATTGACCGTAACATAATAACGCCTGCACGGCTAAAAGGGCGACCATGTTTGGTGCGACCGGGATTTGAACCCGCGATCCTCAAATTACGAGTCGAACTCCTTAACCTACCTGGCCATGCCAGGCTTACCCGTGGATGTCATTTAATGTTTGTATGCTAAGCATGGCACGTGTATTATAACGATTATTAAATTGTTGTTTCAACTGTATTGGTGTCGAGTATTATTTATTTTTATATAGAGTTCCTCCCTTTGTGAATACGACAGAATAAGAGTAGTTTCTGGTGTGTTCTTTTACTACTGCATGATCTATTTTGGTGATGTTACACAAACACCTGAAACGTTATACAAACCCCTGTGCTATCTTCCACAATAGAAATATCTAAGATTCTGTCTGAAAGCTAGCACCAAGGTCAGTTTCGAGCACTGGATCGGCAATCATGTTGATGGCTGAAGGTAAGTGTCAAACTATAGTCAACACTATGTGATTACAGATGTTATAAATACTAAAAATAGAAAAGCTATCTTTGAATGTGACGATAAAGAGAGGCGATAATGGTATAAACAGGAGATGGAATAAATAATGACCATTTCTGACGAAAGTGAGACAGATATTTTGTAACTATGTATTTTATTTAAAATGGAAAAAAAAAAAGGTTGAAACAGCGATAGCCCACCAGAGTCACAGTGGAAGAAAACCGTAGAAATGTCACCATCCGAACCCCATCAGAAACGTCATACAGGTGTGAAATACCTCTGCAAGTTCAGAAATGTGGCCTTGCCATGGAGAAAGGAAGAAACACAACAAATATAATATACAATATAATAATATTTATTTTTATGCATATCCTTTCACATAATGACACATTGTCTTATATTTGTGCATCAACACTACTTGAAATATTCGTATGGTTTTATATATATGTATATATAAGCTTTACAGCTTTAGAAACTACAAAGTTTGTATGTATCAGGTCATACCTTAAGTAACGTCTGATTTTAGGTTCAGAAAATGAGAAAGAATTTCAAACGCTTTCAATGTTATTTAATCAATAATATATGTTTCTTTATTATTAATTACTTTCTGCCAACGATTCACAAGCTTCTGAATGCAACTTCTATAAAATTCTTGGGGTTTGGAGGAAAATAATGGAGAGAAGGTAGTTTTAACATCTTCATATGTTTCAAGCTCTTTTCCATCAAGATAGTTCTGCAAACTTCGGAATAAATAATAACCAAATGGAGCAAGGTCTGGAGAATAAGGAAGATGTGGAAGTTCATCCCAGTCTAGCTCTTCAATTTTTACAGATGTGATCCTTGCTGTATGAGGCCGTGCATTATCCTGGTGAAACACAACACCTTTACGACTGATCAAAGCAGGCCTCTTTTCTTTCAGTGCAACATTCAAACGCTCTAACTGTTGACAATAGACGTCTGATGTAATAGTTACATTGAGCGGCAGCAACTCAAAGTGGATCACACCAACAATATCCCACTAGACGCTTCCCAAGACTTTCCCATGTCCATTTTGGACTGTACTTTAGCCAGTTCACCTGCACTGAGCTATTGTCTGCGACGCTTAACATTTTTATAAAATATCAATTTTTCATCTCCAGTCACTAACCTGTCCCAAAAAGGTGAATTACGTACACGAGAGTGCAGAGAAGTGCAAATGTCCACTCTTGCTCTAAGGTTGGCTTCTGTCAAATCCTGGGTGACCAATTTTCCAAGTTTTGACGACTTTTCAAGCTGTTGCAGATAACAGTGAACTGTTGAATGAGTTGAATTAAGCTTTTGTGCTAGTTCTTCAACTATTACAGCACAATCTTCATCAAGTGCAGCCAGCAGCAAGTCATCATTAAACTATATAGGATAACCTGATTGTGGCGCATCACATAAACTGCAGTCACCTGATCTGAACTTCTGAAAACACCTTCGACATTTTCTTTCATTGAGAGACTTCGCATCATAAGCACCTTGAATGTTTCGTGTAGTTTCTGCTGCACGGTTGTCTTTTTTAAATTCATGAAGCATTATATGCCTAATGTGCTCCTCAGACACGTCCATCTTCATAAGGGTTTATTTGATTAATGATCAGAAAAAAGTTAGATTAGTTTCTTTTATTTGTCTGAACATTTTTATACACGTTCTGCTACATATTTTAGTCATAAAAGCCTTCTACAAAGACAGAAATGATGATGCACTTTCTGTATTAAATTTTCGAACATTACTTATGGGATGACCTGATATATATAGATAAATACAAATACTAGTCAATATGCATTGAATGTGTATACATGTTTAAACTTTAGGCAGTTAAAGAATCCAATCCATACACCATTCCTCTATAGTACAATAGTTCCTCCAATCCAGTCTTCACATATTTCTCACACAGCTACGAGACATAAATACAGTATCTATATATACATTTTAAACTAATACATCAATGATATTATCGGGTTAATGATATCAGGATCAACAGATATCCAATCTGTATGAAGTTAATCCTGAGGATGTAATGGTTTCCTGAGAGGGTATCATACACGAACTTCGTGTTTCTTTAAACTGTTTCAAATAGAACAGTGTTACTGGTTATACACCTCTATGACCATGGTACACATAAAAACTAAAGAAAAATATTATTAAAATTGTTCATTTAAAAAGAATGAACAGCAATCTTCGGAAAAAAATATAGAAACAAGATAGGTGGATTAGAGTAAAAATTGCAATCGTAAAAAAGTAAACAAACAAGTTAAGGTTTGATAGACAGTATTGTCATTATTTCATCAAGCTACAAATTCCTATTTTAACGTTCTAAATATTACAGCTTTTTAGATATGGATCAAACTACGGACTTGTAGCTTGAAGAGATAATGGCAACACTGTGTACTAAACCCCTTTATTTTGCGATTGCATTTTCACCTTAAACTACCTGTCTCGCTTCTTTTTACTTAGTTAGGTGGTTAGGAGGCTTGACGCCAATTTGAGGGTCGTGGGTTCGAATCCCTGTCATACCAAACATGCTCGTCCTTTCAGCCGTGGAGGTGTATAATGTGCGATTAAACCAAATATTCGTTGGTAAAAGAGTATCCCAAGAGTTAGTGGTGGGTGATAATAACTAGCTACCTTCTCTCTAGCCTTACGCTGCAAAATAAGGAACGGCTAGCGCAGATAGCCCTCGTGTAACTTTGCGCGAAATTCGAAAAAAACAAATGAACGTTTTTTGACGATCCATTTTTAAATTAACAATTTTGAATATTCTTGTAAACCTGCTTTCTCTCTCTGTTTTAGCCCCCCGCTAGTACAGCGGTAAGTCTACGGACTTACATCGCTTAAATCAGGGGTTTGATTCCCCTCAGTGGGCTCAGCAGTTAGCCCTATGTGGCTTTGCTATAAGAAAACACAGTTCTCTGTTTCAACGTCAGGTTGACGATTGAAATAACATTTGTGTTAGTGTGTAGCGATTTACGTGGATCCAATAATACTGCCTAGGGCAGACGATATATCAGTAGCTTCGTTCTGCTTGATACAGCGTTTGAGAATGACGGAAAGCACACTGAACACCTGGTGACAGGTTTTGTAACATTCCTTATGATATTCACTCTTCACTGAATCAAACGTATATATATATACATAATCCTCTATATGGTTTCTTTAAAATAAATATTTGTATGGACCCCCCTTATGATATTCACTCTTCACTGAATCAAACGTATATATATACATAATCCTCTATACGGTTTCTTTAAAATAAATATTTGTATGGACCCCCCTTATGATATTCACTCTTCACTGAATCAAACGTATATATATACATAATCCTCTATACGGTTTCTTTAAAATAAATATTTGTATAGACCCCCCTTATGATTTAGTGGTAAGTCTTAGGGCTTATAACACTAAAAATCGAATTTTGATATCCCGCAGTGGAAAAAGCACAGACAGCCAGTTGTGTGTCTTTGTGTTTGACAACAAAAAAAAGCAAACGTATATTTGTATAGATAAAAAAAAATTCAGAGCAAATTGTAGAAAACTGACAAAGAAATAACATATCTACGTGTGTGTAGTACTTACCAGTTTCTACAAACTGGTGTTCTTCTGTCTAGAGTAATGTTGCTATGTTTCTCTATGTCTGCTACATCAGTAATTTTGCACGTGTGAACGATTGTCATTTGCTTAGCAACACACATATAAACATATCTACGAAGTTGCACACATAAGCAAAAAATAAAGAACAGCCCGGCATGGACAGGTGGTTACGGTGCACGACTCGTAATCTGAGGGTTGTGAGTTCGATTCTCCGTCACTCCAAACATGTTCACTCTTTCATCCGTGGGAACGTTATAACGTTGCGGTAAAGCCCACTAATCGTTAGTAAAAGAGTAGCCCAAGAGTTGGATGTGGGGTGTGATAACTAGCTGCCTTCCCTCTAGACCTACATTGCTAAATTAGGGACGTCTAGCGCAGATATTCCTTGTGTAGTTTTGCGCTACAAAAAAACAAAAAAGAAAGCATTATTGACATTGACGGCGTTTGTGATATTAATATCCTTGCATCAGCTTAAGTAAATATCTGTTAATTTTGTGTTACAATGTTGTCATCCACAAATCAAATATTATTGACCCTGCTTATTTTGTTTTTTCAGTAGCTATGCATCTATGTGTTGATAGTAACATGACTTACATTAATGCAAAACGTTGGAACCACACCGTAGTTTCATGTATACATGTGTTGTTTGCTTAGTCGCATGACTGACATTGGTACATGACTTTTGAACAACACTGTAGTTTCATGTATACATGTGTCGTTTGCTTATCATATGACTGACATTGGTACATGACTTTTGAACAACACCGTAGTTTCATGTATACATGTGTCGTTTGCTTATCAAATGACTGACATTGGTACATGACTTTTGAACAACACCGTAGTTTCGTGTATGCATTGTTTACTTAGTCACATGACTGACACTGGTACATGACTTTTGAACAACACTGTAGTTTCATGTATACATGTGTCGTTTGCTTATCAAATGACTGACATTGGTACATGACTTTTGAACAACACCGTAGTTTCATGTATACATGTGTTGTTTGCTTAGTCGCATGACTGACATTGGTACATGACTTTTGAACAACACTGTAGTTTCATGTATACATGTGTTGTTTGCTTATCATATGACTGACATTGGTACATGACTTTTGAACAACACCGTAGTTTCGTGTATGCATTGTTTTCTCAGTCGCATGACTGACACTGGTACATGACTTTTGAACAACACCGTAGTTTCGTGTATGCATTGTTTGCTTAGTCACATGACTGACACTGGTACATGACTTTTGAACAACACCGTAGTTTCATGTATACATTGTTGTTTTCTTAGTCACATGACTGACGTTGGTACATGACTTTTGAACAACACCGTAGTTTCATGTATACATTGTTGTTTTCTTAGTCGCATGACTGACATTGATACATGACTTTTGAACAACACTGTAGTTTCATGTATACATGTGTTGTTTGCTTATCATATGACTGACATTGGTACATGACTTTTGAATAACACCGTAGTTTCGTGTATACATTGTTTTCTCAGTCGCATGACTGACACTGGTACATGACTTTTGAACAACACCGTAGTTTCGTGTATGCATTGTTTGCTTAATCACATGACTGACACTGGTACATGACTTTTGAATAACACCGTAGTTTCGTGTATGCATTGTTTGCTTAGTCACATGACTGACACTGGTACATGACTTTTGAACAACACCGTAGTTTCATGTATACATTGTTGTTTTCTTAGTCACATGACTGACGTTGGTACATGACTTTTGAACAACACCGTAGTTTCATGTATACATGTGTTGTTTTCTTAGTCACATGACTGACGTTGGTACATGACTTTTGAACAACACCGTAGTTTCATGTATACATGTGTTGTTTGCTTAGTCGCATGACTGACATTGATACATGACTTTTGAACAACACTGTAGTTTCATGTATACATGTGTCGTTTGCTTATCAAATGACTGACATTGGTACATGACTTTTGAATAACACCGTAGTTTCATGTATACATGTGTCGTTTGCTTATCAAATGACTGACATTGGTACATGACTTTTGAACAACACCGTATTTTCATCTATACATGTGTTGTTTGCTTAGTCGCATGACTGACATTGGTATATGACTTTTGAACAACACCGTAGTTTCATGTATACATTGTTGTTTTCTTAGTCACATGACTGACATTGGTACATGACTTTTGAACCACACCGTAGTTCCATGAATACATGTGGTGTTTGCTTAGTCACGTGACTGACATTGGTACATGACCTTTGAATCACACCCTAGTTCCACGTATACATTTGTTGTTTATCGAAGTATTTCATATTTGTGCGGCTACTTTTAATGCATGACTTAAATGTCCTGTAAATTTTATATTTATTTTTGTCTGTTAATAATAGAAGTTGGATACATGAATATGATGTACGTATTTACAGAAGGAACGAAAATAAAGCGTTATGTATTTCCATAACAACACATGACGACAGAACATTTAGTTGTTGCAGTTAATGTGGTGTAACTTATTTAGATGTTTAACTTAGTACTCCCAATTTTTTTGTTGAACAAAACCAGCGTTTAGCTTCCGCAGCTAAACACTTACGTTGTCCATTTAATGAAGGGAGTGATACGTGACATATAGAAACAGTACTTTGTTGCAACAGATGTATCAACTGTGTAAACACGTACCAGAATACAAAGCTTCACTTAATTTAGAACTAGAGTAATTACGATATGGAATCATTATGATCACCATGCTCTCAAAAATAATGGTGTTGTTCTTTCTATTTTATTTTAAAATCACAATAGTTTTAACAGTTATAGATTGAACTACTCTAAACTATGTTTTTTAGAGCAAAGCTATATTAAGCTATCTGGTGTGTCCACTGCGGGGAATCTAAGCCTAGATTTTAGCTTTATAAATTCGTAAACTTACTGCCGCTCCGTCACAAGAAAAAATAAGGCAAATTTTAATGACATTTGTGTTATTTTTCATTTTTTTGCTAAAGTCCAATGTTAAATTCAAGTGGTGGACATAGCAAATAGTCCAATGTGGCTTAGTTCTAAAACAAACAAAGTGTGCGTAGTGACAGAATTCAAGACTTATACCTCTTTAAAAATACCCTCTATCCTGGGGTTTCTAATTCACCTAGCAACATCATCCAAGACTTGAGATATAGATATGTAAGTAGCTTCTCTATTTTGGAGTTTATACTGCGCATGACAATAACATTCAAGGCTTAAGATATATGATACGAGGCACTCTGATACAGCCTCTTTCTGTAAGATAGTCAGTTTAACGTATTAGTTTGCTTATATATTGCTGTCACTCTTTGCGTGTCCCATTTCTGGTCCCCTTCCTTCTTTCCCTCTTTATCTTTATGGTATCTAAGATTATTTTGCAAGATATCCAATATACAATTCATGTAGTTTCACAAATTTCAACACATTAGTTTTACTGTGTAACAGATGAGGTTATTCAGATTTACTGTGTAACAGATGAGGTTATTTAGTTTTACTGTGTAACAGATGAGGTTATTCAAATTTACTGTGTAACAGATGAGGTTATTTAGATTTACTGTGTAACAGATGAGGTTATTTAGATTTACTGTGTAACAGATGAGGTTATTTAAATTTACTGTGTAACAGATGAGGTTATTCAGATTTACTGTGTAACAGATGAGGTTATTTAGTTTTACTGTGTAACAGATGAGGTTATTCAAATTTACTGTGTAACAGATGAGGTTATTTAGATTTACTGTGTAACAGATGAGGTTATTTAGATTTACTGTGTAACAGATGAGGTTATTTAAATTTACTGTGTAACAGATGAGGTTATTTAGATTTACTGTGTAACAGATGAGGTTATTTAGATTTACCGTGTAACAGATGAGGTTATTTAAATTTACTGTGTAACAGATGAGGTTATTTAGATTTACTGTGTAACAGATGAGGTTATTTAGATTTACTGTGTAACAGATGAAGTTATTTAGATTTACTGTGTAACAGATGAGGTTATTCAGACTTACCGTGTAACAGATGAGGTTATTTAGATTTACTGTGTAACAGATGAGGTTATTTAGATTTACTGTGTAAAAGATGAGGTTATTTAGATTTACTGTGTAACAGATGAGGTTATTCAGATTTACTGTGTAACAGATGAGGTTATTCAGATTTACTGTGTAACAGATGAGGTTATTCAGATTTACTGTGTAACAGATGAGGTTATTTAGTTTTACTGTGTAACAGATGAGGTTATTCAAATTTACTGTGTAACAGATGAGGTTATTTAGATTTACTGTGTAACAGATGAGGTTATTTAGATTTACTGTGTAACAGATGAGGTTATTTAAATTTACTGTGTAACAGATGAGGTTATTTAGATTTACTGTGTAACAGATGAGGTTATTTAGATTTACCGTGTAACAGATGAGGTTATTTAAATTTACTGTGTAACAGATGAGGTTATTTAGATTTACTGTGTAACAGATGAGGTTATTTAGATTTACTGTGTAACAGATGAAGTTATTTAGATTTACTGTGTAACAGATGAGGTTATTCAGACTTACCGTGTAACAGATGAGGTTATTTAGATTTACTGTGTAACAGATGAGGTTATTTAGATTTACTGTGTAACAGATGAGGTTATTCAGATTTACTGTGTAACAGATGAGGTTATTCAGATTTACTGTGTAACAGATGAGGTTATTTAGATTTACTGTGTAACAGATGAAGTTATTTAGATTTACTGTGTAACAGATGAGGTTATTCAGATTTACTGTGTAACAGATGAGGTTATTTAGATTTACTGTGTAACAGAGAAGGTGACGATGATTTTTCTCTTCGGGTTTGTTTAGCAAAATACTGAAATAAATTTAGTAGTAATGCAGATGTAACATATTCCCAGTTTCGGGACAACTTTCATCTAATAAAGTCTATCCCATATATTACCAATCTTTTAAAGGTTAAATATTCAAAGTATTAGAACTTTTGAAGAACCAGAGGTCAAGATTTTATTAGGTATAAGGTGTTATGAACTATCCATTTGTGGCTCGTGAGTAGAGGGATTGGAAGATCCAAGATTCGAGCCTCCGAAATACCAGCAAATACTCTCTACATTGTTATCTGGGGTACATTGTAAAAGTAATAATTAATTTCGCGAAGAGGTCAAAAATAGCGATATGGAGGGTGGGCATTATTGGTTGTTCGTCTTTCTTTTCGTAAACACTTTCAAATCATAAACTACTAGGCCTAACCAAAATCGACAAAAGGTGTCGTTCAGGTAGAAATATAACGTACTAAATTATATTGTAAATGTTTACTGAAAACTGTAAACAGTGTATTAGTTTAAATACATAAACAATTTATTTTAAAATAAATTTTCCGTGCATACACATTTAGACAGTAAATTACGAGCGCTTCGTTTCAAAGGATGTGAATACACTTCAGTAGACATTTTGTACAACAACATATTAAACGATTACTAAAGTTTCTAAGAACGTCTAGTGTTAGCCGTATAATAACATTATAAATTTATGTTTTGATAGTATTAAATATGGCAAACCTTAGCCCTAACTAAACTAAAGCGAAAAAAGTACATAAGCTACAATGTTATTTTTTTACTCCTTATCTGATGCAGGGCGTACATAATAAAGACTTTTAACTAGTGTTAGGCTTAAGACAAGTGGACTTACCGTTTTCGGTGCGTGCAATAAAAAATAACTTTATAATAATTTAAGAAAATAATTTAAGTTTACTTAAATTGTGTAACAGAAGAGATGGTTTAGATAACTGTGAAATAGGAGAGATGACTTAGATTTACTGTGAAAAAGTGAAAGTAAATTATATTTACGGTGTAACAGCCATAATAATTTAGATTTATTATATTACAGAGAAGATAAGTTAGATTTACTGTGTTAGCGATGATTTTTATTTATTGTGTCTACAGGGAAAATAATTTAAATATGATGTGTAACAGGAGAATTGTGTTAGATTTCTCTATAATAAGGACAATGATTCTTACATTTACTGTGTAACAGGGGAGAAGTGTTAGACTTTTCTATAATAAGGACAATGATTTTTACATTTACTGTGTAACGGGAGAGAAGTGTTTGATTTCTCTATAATAAAGGCAATGATTCTTACATTTACTGTGTAACAGGGGAGAAGTGTTAGATTTTTCTATAATAAGGACAATGATTTTTACATTTACTGTGTAACGGGAGAGAAGTGTTTGATTTCTCTATAATAAAGGCAATGATTCTTACATTTACTGTGTAACAGGGGAGAAGTGTTAGATTTTTCTATAATAAGGACAATGATTCTAACATTTACTGTGTAACAGGGGAGAAGTGTTAGAATTTTCTATAATAAAGGCAATGATTCTTACATTTACTGTGTAACAGGGGAGAAGTGTTAGAATTTTCTATAATAAAGGCAATGATTCTTACATTTACTGTGTAACAGGGGAGAAGTGTTAGAATTTTCTATAATAAAGGCAATGATTTTTACATTTACTGTGTAACGGGAGAGAAGTGTTAGATTTCTCTATAATAAGGACAATAATTTTATATTTACTGTGTAACAAAGATGCTGTTGGACTAAACAAGGCCCAACCACACTCAGGATAATAAGGACCCGTATTTGAAGCCAAGCGTTAATTCGATATTACATCTATGTTTGAACCATTTTAATAATTGAATAAAAGTTCACCGTCGGTTTATAGGCTAAATCGTACATTGTTTGGCTAATAGATTCTCACAACCGCAGTCAGGGAAAGTCGATTCTCGAAGTCAAATGTCTAAATACCAGATTTAATTCTAGGCTTTACAGTTTATCTGACAGCCCTCGAGATTAAACGACCGAAGATCGTGATAATTTAAGAATAAGAAAAACGGGGCAATATCACTCAAATAACTGTTGTTTTTTTCAAGCGAACTTGTTTTTAAAATATACCTGTAGTTGGTTTCGACCCCCCACTTAAAATGAAACCATGCCTTTGAAATTACCATAAATCCATTTTCTCTTTTCTCGGATGAGCTTCACTCATCTCCAATATCATTACACTGGCTAACAACTAATAAAGGAGAAAATAGAAGAAAAAAAAAAAAGTTCATTTCTATGACCATCTATCTACATGATTCCAGAGAGAAACCACGCAATCAAAGGGACACGCCACGTGTGCACAGTGAAATTCATGAATCTGAAATTTGTAGTGTTTACGAAGAAATTAATGGACCGCTCTTGCACGTTCGACCAATTTCCATCGAGTATAGAACGCAAGTCTAAATCAATACTGCAATCTCATTAATATTTAAATATTGCGAGTGAAATGTAGTTGCCATCAGATATTTCATGTGAGTGCGTGAGTTGTGTGGATAATTTTGTAAGAGGAAAATATAATATCCGATCATTTTCATTTTATGATGATTCGAAGCTACGGATTAAAATGCATGACCATGCAGCACTGTTGTCCGTGAAGGATGGGCCACCTAGAAGTACATACAATGTTTACAATGATTGCTACCAAAATTGCTTACCTCTTTAGTTATCCATTATGCGAATGTTTTCGATTGTTATCATCACTAAAAGAATATCCCTCCCAGACAAACTGAGTGATATGAAACAAATTAACATTTATATATGTTTCAATCTCGTGACGTTCATCTTGAAAGGGTTTATACATAAAAAAAAGATCCCCGCAGTTCTCCAACTATTCTCCTCTGCTATCACAGTGTATTACATATTATTACGAACAACTCAACTCTTCAAAGTAATCTAAGGAAGAAAAAATTTACAGCAACCCATACTTAAATAACTAATAACTCGATTATATCTTCTGATTTAAAGGTTCCACTTAATTATCCATTGAGTTCTTCCACAACTGTGGCTTTTAACTTTGCAAGTTGTTAGTTTTTGTTGCTGTTGTTCGATAAGAATTGATGAAATAGAAAATTGATCGGTGAGTCTTGGAAAAAATAGAAAACAATTGATCCATTTATCTGTAAGTAATAATCGTGTGTGACATTTCACTAAACATCAGTTATTTTCAAGTGTTTGATGACGAAAGTTGTTATTGGACAACTATAAATGACCTGTCTCATTACGCCTGGAACATGTGTATAAGACTACATACCGTAAATTTAAATGTTTGTTTATCTTTCCAAAGCTACACGAGGGCTACCTGCGCTATCCGTCCATAATTTAGCAGTGTAAGACTAGAGGGAAGGCAGCTAGTCATTACCACCTACCACCAACTCTTGGGCCACTCTTTTACCAACGAATAGCGGTACTGTCCGAAACATAATAGCGCCCCCATGGCTCAAATGGCGAGAATGTTTGGTTTGACGAGGATTCGAACCCATGATCCTCATATTACGAGTCGAATGCCCTAATCACCTGACTATATCTGACCGAAGTTTATATCACGATTATATTTTATTGTTATACAAATTGAAATTTTCGAATTTATTTAATATATAAATGCACGCTTAAAAATAAGTTTTTAACTGTATTTTCTTTGTAAAAAAAAACGCAACTTTTCTATTTGCTACTAATTCATTTTTAGATTAATCGTTTGCTAGTTTCAGATTTCTCGCGTAAAGCTACACATAGCAGATCCAAATTTTAAACTAAGAGGAAGCAGATAGCCCACAGAGCATGCCAACAACCTTTGGATACTCTTGTCTAACCTTAAAGTGAAATGTGACCCCCAAAACACATACTCTTTATAACATAACAACTGCTCCAATGTGTTGAGCGCGTTTCTGCGGAATATTTAGATTTTTAGTGAACTCGCTAAAGGCTATGCCACCCTCGGTCCCAGATTATTTGTTCTAATGTTTGGCTTCTCATAGAAATGAAGTCGAGATTATATAAATAAATCAAACCAAATACAGTTTTATTATTTGTGTATTAGATTGTTGTGGCACACACCACTTGTACAAAAGGTGTCAGGTGGCAACTTTGAAGACATATTCCAAGTGTTACCTCTTTCTGATTTTGTTTTATTTTACTCATTTCTTACTTCCACGTGGTCTCAGGTAATGCAGCGATAAGTTCGGGTTGTTTTGAATTTTCTGCAAAGCTACACGAGGGCTATTCTTCTCTTATTTAGTCCCCTGTTGGTACAGTGACAAGTCTAAGGATTTACAACGTTAAAACCAGGGGTTCGATTCCCCTCGATGAACTCAGCAGATAGCCCAATATGGCTTTGCTAAAAGAAAACACACGCACACATTTTTTCTCTAATTCACAAGTGATAGGCCAAAAGAAGGCAGCTAGTTAACACCACCCACCGCCAACTCTTGGGGTACTCTCTTGTCAACGAATAGTGGGACTGACCATCACATTATAACGCCTCCATAGCTGAAAGAGCGAGCACAGATATGTACTTAACAACAAACAAATTTTTCTCGACATTACTTCTTATTCTAATCCTTTCTATTCAATTTTTGGATTTATATTTTTTTATTATTATTATAGTATTTTCTTAAGCGCATTTGACTTGTCAAAATATGTGTTTTATTGGTTACTAGCTGAAGTGCCCTTTGTTGTACGGTGTAATAAAACCTCGTTTGTAACAAAGGAAAGAAAATGTGCTTCTATTTTTTCCATAACATAATAAATATTAAAAATGAGATAAAAATACATAAAGGAACCAGTATTGAAAAGAAAGACACATTGCTATCAATAAGAAATTAGACTGGGGGATCTAGTCCCCTCATGACCTTCCTTGTATCATCCTGAATAACTGTGTAAATTTGTGCTCATTAATCAAGAAATGTGGAAACGTATAAGGAACAGATACACTCACGCGCATCTTGACATTTATTTAAAAAATGATGGGGACCTGTCCCCCACCTCTTGATCTTCCTCATGTCATCCTGTGTCATTGTGTTAAGTTTGATTGACCTAGAAATGTGGTAATTTATAATGTAGAGATACACACACATTTTTACGCTTATTTATATAGACCATGATAATACACTATACTGTCTATTAATATGAACATTTTAATCTTTTGTTCTGCCCCTGCGCATTTTCTACTTCTAATCTTTTGTTCTGCCCCCTGCGCATTTTCTACTTCTAATCTTTTGTTCTGCCCCCTGCGCATTTTCTACTTCTAATCTTTTGTTCTACCCCCTGTGCATTTTCTACTCCTGCAAATCGCCCTGTGTATTTTTACATTCTGTCACTCTACCTATATTTTTCAACTGTCCCTCTCTATATATATTTTCTTTCCTCTTACCCACACTGTATATTTCCATTTCCTGTCACTCCCCCTATATATTTTCAACTCATCTCACTCTCCCTATACATCTCCAACTCCTGTCACCGCCCCTGTACATTCTCATCAACTTTGATTTGGAATAATATATGTATATATATATATTTTTTTTAGAATTCGATATTTTTAGCACGCCAGTAATTTTCTTAAACAACGCAACCAAGTTCTATATATATCAGCTGGCTTGCTGATTTAATGACAAATATACCATCAAGGTTCTCAATGACCCTAGTTTTCATTAATTACCTTTGATTATCAGTTAATTAATACTGTTACAAACATCAAATATTCTAAAAGTATTATGATAAATACCCAACAAGGACACTAGTATTTTGGTACTACCTTACATATTTTTTGAGATCCAAATTTCTACAGCACTGTTTTAAACCTAAACACCAAGCAGGTCTATGTGGCATTTTGTATACATTTCTATTGAATAACGTGATAAAGCTAGTAACTTATTTATGTTATTTAAGTGAAGTACTGTTGCCTCCAGTTCTCTGTATGGTTAATACGAACTGATAAAGTGGGTAAAACGTAGGTCTTACCTCAGCTGGTACTTCAAACAAACGAACAAAAAACTGGGTGCATTACATAATGATCCACCCTATGGTTTGTGCCCCAGTGCTGAGTATATATTTTAGGGTTGCGTTTTTATTTTTCAACTATATGTTTTATTTATTTATTCCTTCTATGTAAAATTAAATCTAAATATATTACACCTGAGGCACAGATGTTAAAGCACTGCTATCTTCCCTTCTGTTATAATCTGTTTTGACATTTATTGTGCTTACTTAAATATCAGCATTTCTCGTTTATGTATATATAAGTGTTTGTGGGTGGGTGAGTGGGTGGGTGTTTTACACCTATGTAAGAATCATCTATACTTTTCAAACTATATTAATAAGCATAGCGGTCAATATACTAAATACAAAACGTGACTTCCAACAAGTTTTTTAAGAACAAGTGTCTCTTGTTTCATTACCTCTCTGTTCAAAAAAAGAAATTGACGAAAACCAATAAAAAAAACTGCTTAAAATGTCGTTGGATATTAAAAGTAACATTCTGTTCTGTTCATTTTTCAAATATTCACTCAAAGGAAATAAAAGAAACCTTTAATATTTGTAATAATTTCTAAAAATTGCATGCTGAAACCTACTAGAAACGAAGTTAATAAAGTTATCTTACAATACAGTGCTCTAAATGTTGGACATTCAATTAAACTTCCAGAATGGCTATAGATACAATAACTCTTGTGCACAGATACATAACATCCAAATTAGTTCGTGTTACATAAAAACCAATTCACGGCGAAGTAGAAACAATTTACTTTGTCATGATAACAGCTGTTCAGAATATTAGATATCGAACAGTTTCCATGGAATCACATACATCGTTAGCCATATTATACATATATAGGTATATACTGTGAGATGTTTTGCTTGGTTTCATTTGTAATATCTTCATTACTAACCACTGAACAGCACAAGCGTATGTAGAAACTTGGTTAATTACTGAGCGTCATATGGGAAGTTACATTTCCTAATGTTGCGTGTCCCGTTTTTAGAGTCGTGCATATAACCATACACACAAACACACGCGGACATCAACAGAGAGAGAGAGAAATAGATAACATAAAACAAAACGTGTTTCCACTAGCGTATGTGTTAGTTTGATTTCCCACGCCTGGATGATGCACCAAGAATGTGTGTGTAATCCAAACAGAGATGTACTTCAACATAACTGTACTTAATCAAGCAGACTGACATCTAATGACGTCAGCAGCACATTTTGAATAGAGGAAACATTAACGGTTTTTACTCTTGGAAGAGAATTCGTCATCGTATTCTTTTCCTGGCAACAATTCACTGAAAACACCTAATTTCTCTTTCAAAGAAACTTTGAAAGAGAAACGCCTATTTTAGAGAACTGGCGCGTGACCTACGCCACGTGGTTTGCAGGAATCTATCTAACACTAAAAGTTTTCGCAGTTGCTATACATTTCGTGATTTTTTGGTTTTTTTTGGTAACTTAAAGTTTTCTTTCTTTGAGTTACCATTGGTTGCTGGAACAAAACGTAAAAAGAAAAAGTCACCTGACAAACATAAGGTTTTTTATCGTAAATGTGGTGCTTTTCCACACAGTAAACATATTCACGGACAGGCTTCGACAACAAATAAATGACATTATTCAAGCCTCCAGACCCGCCCAGATCTACTCTTAACACGCACATCAGTTGATATTTTGTTGTTTCGTTTAAAGAACAAAAAATTAACACACTCTATTCACACGAACCTGAAAGTTTGAAAATCCCAACTTTCCTCGCTAGTCAACAAATGCTTAGGCCTTATTTGTTTAATTACAAAGCTTTGTAGCGGGCAACCTGCATTTTGTCCAACGTAAGGTTGAACCCTGAATTTTTATCATTACAATATCTCAAGTTTATCCTTTAGCCAACAAAAGAGGGAGCCACTTAGAGCTACAAAATTGATGTTTTTTTAGCTGAATTATACGACTGCTGTGGTTAGCTGAGAAGTATCTACTTGCAACTACTAACACAAGCAGCCCAGAAGTGAGTCTGTACCATCTACTTGGAGTTACTAACATAAGCAGTCCAGAAGTGAGCCTGTACTGTGCACAGTAGGAGTGGACAAAAGTTTTAATGGACTGTTTCACTTCACATATCTGAGGGAGGTGTGTGAGCAAAGGAACAAATTTACGACTGTTTCCATCATTTCAAACCACATATTTGATTGTTCAGTTACAACTAAAATTACAATCAGTGATTAGATGTCTAGTAAGAAAATGTGACACTTAAAAACAAAGTATAATGAAACAAAATGATATTTTGATGGTTTCTCTCGCAATATATGCGCAAAGCTACGCAAATGGATATCTAGTCATAGCTCTTCCTAAGTTCGGAAAGGAAGACAGTTAGTTAGTCAAGAACACCTACTACCAACTCTTGAAAATTCTTGTCTGACCGAATAGTAAGGTTTTATGTCATTCATATAACGTACCTACGACCTTAGACTGTCAAAGGTGTGTTTTTACGACAAAAGGACGCGAACCTGGAACCCACAAATTCACCACAGGGCTACGCTAGTTCTTAAACAATGAAACTTGAAAAGAAAGTAAATTCTTAGAACCACCACTGAAAGATCGGATCATCTAAAACAGAGTAGTTATTGGTAAACGTAACAACTAATGCTCTATAAGTGGTAAAAATACTTAAAACTATAATTTAATCCGGTCACTGTTAACATATATATTACTTATACCTCATTAATGAGTATGCCTGAAATTCGGTATCTACTGTAAAAGGTGTCACAAAACAAAGTACATCATGAGTTTTGACACGAAAGAGTGTTGTATTACAAAGCAAGCCATGAGCTTCGGCAATAAGTATCTTGTAACAAACAAGTAATAATGTATCTCAAAACAGCTGGTATGGACATTAACACTATTGATAAGGACAGAACAACGTTTCGACCTTCCTAGGTCACGTTAAGAAAGAGTGAGTTTGAAAGTGACAATTGCCGGACACATGTCTTAAGGACGAGAGTATAAACAGGTACGAAATTGTAGGGGGCGTTGCAGGTGTGTGTTAGGTTATTAATTAGTATAGGTATATAGGTGTTCCTTTATATTGGTTTAATCTTGGTTTTAGTTGCTGTATAACTAGGGCTTCTTTGATTTTGTGTTTCTTTATATTCGTTTCCCTACTTAATATCTGGGTGTTCACTGTAGTTATGTTGTGTTTATTTGATTTGCAGTATTCAAAAACGTGTGAAGGTGTTTTTTGTGTTCTTTTAATCTAGTTTCCATTTTTCTGCTTGTTTCTCCAACATAGAAGTCATGGCAGTTGTTGCATTCTATTTTATAAATAATGTTGGTGTTGTGTTTGTCAGTGTAGTTTTTACATAGTATGGACTTTTATTTTGTACCTGGTTTTTCAATAAATTTGGTGTTTATTAGAATGTTGTGTTTCGTTGTACGTTTTCTCCAAACAAGTAATAAGTTTTGACACCAAAGAGCGTCGCGTAATAAAACAAGTAACAAGTTTCGACAGTAAGGAGTGTCACGTAACAAAATCATGATATTCGACAACAAAGCAGGTCGTGTTTTGAAACATAAGTGTCACTTGTTGAATTTATTTACACGTTTAGAACATAGTATTATTTACCAACACAGTACGAAATAAAAAACAAAAACTCACAAACATGGAAGTAGACTTGTAAATGAAAAATATATTTATAAATAACTTAAAAGCTTAAATTATCTGGGTGATAAGTTGTGTGTTGTTGTTGGTTTTCTTAAAATAGTATATTTTTTATGGTTACACTTAATCTATAACATCTTAAAGATATCACTTGGCTTAACATAAAGGCAAACCATTTCTTTTCGAACTTTGTGAAATATAAAATACGTTGTAAAACACGAGTTATTAACGTGTTTTTTAAGGGAAGATTTACACGATATCGTTCCTCCATGTAAATATTTTTATTAAAACAACGCGATATCAATGTCAACGAGGCTTAACTATTTCCTTCCTGCAAACATTGCCACAGGAACGTATATGTCCTCCTCTGGGTACCGTAGTGGAAGTATATAGTTTCCTATGCCCCGCTCTAGGGTACCGTAGTGGAAATATATAGTTTCCTATGCCCCCCTCTAGGGTACCGTAGTGGAAATATATAGTTTCCTATGCCCCCCTCTAGGGTACCGTAGTGGAAATATATAGTTTCCTATGCCCCCCTCTAGGGTACCGTAGTGGAAATATATAGTTTCCTCTCTAGGGTATTGCCATGGGCGCAAATATGTCCTCCGATGTAACGCTGCCATGGTTACGTATAAGTCCCCATTATGACATTACCATGGGCAGGTAATTAATTTTGTTTAGCGTTATAAAATGTGATTACCGTCCACATTTTATTAAGACATTAAGAAGAGGCGCTACCACCAGTAGGGTCATTACCCTTCATTTAAACTTCCCAAAATTTACCAGTTTTAGCTTCACTTGTGCACTTTAAGATAAATCTGACACTTGAAGATAAATCTGACACTTGAAGATTTTCTTTTCCATAAACGTGGCAACGAAAGAGATAAAAGGTTTAATTGGTTTGAAATCCATGCAAAGCTACACTAGCCGTCGCTAATTTAGCAGTGAAAGACCTCCAACTTTTGGGTCACTCTTTTTCCAACGCTCCCCAGTGACGTAGTGGTATATCTTCGGACGTATACTGTTAAAACCGGTAGACAGAACACAGATATACCTTTGTGTAGCTTTGTGCTTAATAAAAAATAACTCTTACTAACTAATAGTTGGATTGACCACACATTATAACGCCCCAAAGGCTGAAAGGACGAGTATGTTTAGTGTGACGGGAATTCGAACTCGCGACCCTCAGATTGCGAGTCGAGCTTCCTAACTACAAGGCCTTATAGTTTTCTGCTGAAAGCTCCTAGCAACAGATGGAACCAAACAAACGTCGTAAATCATAGTTTCAGTGTTTAATATGGCGACACTTATTTTGTTGGAGCGAATACGAACGTGTATCAAAACTCTTATTGTTCTAGAACAACCCATGGATGAGGGCTCTGTCACATACAACCCTAGAAATAGATATAATATTATCACACAGCTGTTGAACGTTCGTGTTTTTTCTTTTCCCAGAATCCATTTGGCACATAAAATCTCAACGACACTCAGAAGACTGATAAGAATGTTTGCATCAGAGAAAACACTTTCAGCTATCAAAGTTTATACAGAACACGTCACATTTCATGTAGGTACTAAAGGGTTTTTCTTTGTTGCTTCATTTATTAAGCTTCATTCACGAATATCCTGTTTACTTATGTCGGAACATCCATAAAGTGGTATTTGAAGACACAACCACTTTAGAAAGTAAGTGGTGTTTATACTTTGAAAAACGGAGTTTGTGACACGCAATATGGAGAAACAGCTCATATCATTTCTTGTGAAATGCAGTAAATGAATTGATAGAAATAATTCCATGTTCTTTTTTATATAAAAAAGATGAATAAATTTGAAAGAAAAATCCAAAAATTGAAAGTTTACGCTACATAGGAAAGAAAGTTAAAGCTTGTTATTTTGCAATTGACAACATAATATCAGAATATAAATAATCAGAATGTATGTACGTTATATTATACATTACTTTACGATATTCTCATAAAGGAAAAAAAAATGGTAACAGTCTAGGCTCGAAAGTTTGTTAGTTTAATTTAGAAATATAGTTTTAGCAACAGAAAAAAAATAAATGATTACACGCGACTGTTCTAAAGTCTTGATAAATATAAAATAACATAATTTCTGAGCATATTTCAGAAGTTCTAGAAAAAACAGTCTACTTACTAAGCCTTATTTGTTTGCAGAAGTTCTAGCTATACATATGTTTTTTTTTTAAGAAGACGTTTTGAGCTAGGCCTAAAACAATGTATTTAGAATGAATGTCGTTATTCTAATGCTTGAGCAATCCGGTGTATACGAACTTATCACAATTGTGGGAAGCAAGTAAAGATATATATTTCACTACCTGTAATGCAGTTTTAAAACCTCACTATACAATTTATATTGTTCATTTCTATTTACTTCAAAATTTACCATGTTATCCAAGGCTGTTTTCTATTTACTTTCAAAATTTACCGTTTTATCCAAGAGTGTTTTTTATTTATTTTCAAAATTTATCATGTTATCCAATGCTGTTTTTTATTTACTTTAAAATTTACCATGTTATTCAAGCTATTGGCGATTATTTCTATGAAACTGAAACATATTTTTCCCATTCTGAGAAATTCTTATAAGAGTAACTATTTAATATATGTACCGAATAGTCCACTTACTCTGGCTTGTGTTTATTCTATATAGATATACACATGTACGTACACTTCACTCAACCCCGCTAGGCCCGGCATGGCCACGTGGAAAAAGCACTCTAATCCGAGGGTCGCAGGTTCGAATCCCCGTTACACCAAATATGTTCGCTCTTTTATCTGTAAGAACGTTATAATGTAATGTTAAATCCCACAATTTGTTGGTAGAAGAGTTGGCGGTGAATCGGGATGACTAACTGTCTTTTCACTGCTAAGTTAGGGACGACTAGCGCAGATAGTCCTCGTGTAGCTTTGTGCAAATTTCAGAACAAACAAACACATTCCCGAAATTTATCAGCTTTCTTCCCTAATGGCACAGCGTTATGTTCGAGGACATTTATGAAATGCTTAAAACCAGGTTTCGATACCCGTGGCGAACAGAGCACAGATAGCCTATTGTATATCAATACTTTGAACAAACACGAAAAGTTGGTTTTAATGCTCTATTGACGTCACATAACAATATTCGAATGGATTTGTATCATTTAGAACTACAGAGCAAATATTGAAATTAGGTATTTATTTATATCTCTGTCTATAACTATTGAGTTATCATGGAAATAATATCCTTTTATAAAGAATGACCTTTCACTTTCAGATTCAAGTTTTCAAATAACTTTTTTCCTAACAAACTTTTATTTGCTATTTGAAATATTATTTATAAATAACAAGAAGTCGACCACGAAACAAGGGCAAGCATTGACCATTATAAAAGCGATAGTCAAATCCTTTTATAAAATCGAAATAGCCTAAAAGGTGATGGTTAGTGTTGTGTGGTTGATTTCCTTCTAGACTGCATCACATGACCTGGCGGTTTGATATACTGAATAGATGGTTTCTCTTTAGTCTACCTAACATAACCTAGAGTTCAAATTCCATCAACAAAGGTGATGGCCGTCACATTATAACGTCCCCATAATTACTAATGTTGTCAAAAGAGTGTTTAACAAGAGCCATAATTACTAATGTTGTCAAGAAGAGTGTTTAACAAGAGCCATAATTACTAATGTTGTCAAAAAGTGTTTAACAAGAGCCATAATTACTAATGTTGTCAAGAAGAGTGTTTAACAAAAGCCATAATTACTAATGTTGTCAAGAAGTGTTTAACAAGAGCCATAATTACTAATGTTGTCAAAAGAGTGTTTAAAAAGAGCCATAATTACTAATGTTGTCAAGAAGAGTGTTTAACAAGAGCCATAATTACTACTCAAGAAAGTGTTGTTACTAATGAAGAGTGTTTAACAAGAGCCATAATTACTAATGTTGTCAAGAAGAGTGTTTAACAAGAGCCATAATTACTAATGTTGTCAAGAAGAGTGTTTAATTACAAGTTGTCCATAATTACTAATGTTGTCAAGAAGAGTGTTTAACAAGAGCCATAATTACTAATGTTGTCAAGAAGTGTTTAACAAGAGCCATAATTACTAATGTTGTCAAAAAGTGTTTAACAAGAGCCATAATTACTAATGTTGTCAAAAAGAGTGTTTAACAAGAGCCATAATTACTAATGTTGTCAAGAAGAGTGTTTAACAAGAGCCATAATTACTAATGTTGTCAAGAAGTGTGTAATTTAACAAGAGTGTTTAACAAGAGCCATAATTACTAATGTTGTCAAGAAGAGTGTTTAACAAGAGCCATAATTACTAATGTTGTCAAGAAGAGTGTTTAACAAGAGCCATAATTACTAATTACTAAGTGTTTAACAAGAGCCATAATTACTAATGTTGTCAAAAAGTGTTTAACAAGAGCCATAATTACTAATGTTGTCAAGAAAGTGTTTAACAAGAGCCATAATTACTAATGTTGTCAAGAAGAGTGTTTAACAAGAGCCATAATTACTAATGTTGTCAAGAAGAGTGTTTAACAAGAGCCATAATTACTAATGTTGTCAAGAAGAGTGTTTAACAAGAGCCATAATTACTAATGTTGTCAAGAAGAGTGTTTAACAAGAGCCATAATTACTAATGTTGTCAAAAAGTGTTTAACAAGAGCCATAATTACTAATGTTGTCAAAAGAGTGTTTAACAAGAGCCATAATTACTAATGTTGTCAAGAAGAGTGTTTAACAAAAGCCATAATTACTAATGTTGTCAAGAAGTGTTTAACAAGAGCCATAATTACAAATGTTGTCAAGAAGAGTGTTTAACAAGAGCCATAATTACTAATGTTGTCAAGAAAGTGTTTAACAAGAGCCATAATTACTAATGTTGTCAAGAAGTGTTTAACAAGAGCCATAATTACTAATGTTGTCAAAAGTGTTTAACAAGAGCCATAATTACTAATGTTGTCAAGAAGAGTGTTTAACAAGAGCCATAATTACTAATGTTGTCAAGAAGAGTGTTTAACAAGAGCCATAATTACTAATGTTGTCAAGAAGAGTGTTTAACAAGAGCCATAATTACTAATGTTGTCAAGAAGAGTGTTTAACAAGAGCCATAATTACTAATGTTGTCAAAAAGTGTTTAACAAGAGCCATAATTACTAATGTTGTCAAGAAGAGTGTTTAACAAGAGCCATAATTACTAATGTTGTCAAAAAGTGTTTAACAAGAGCCATAATTACTAATGTTGTCAAAAAGTGTTTAACAAGAGCCATAATTACTAATGTTGTCAAAAAGTGTTTAACAAGAAGAGCCATAATTACTAATGTTGTCAAGAAGAGTGTTTAACAAGAGCCATAATTACTAATGTTGTCAAGAGCCATAATTAAATGTGCCATAATTACTAATGTTGTCAAGAGTGTTTAACAAGAGCCATAATTACTAATGTTGTCAAGAAGAGTGTTTAACAAGAGCCATAATTAAGCCATAATTACTAATGTTTCAACTAAACAAGAGCCATAATTACTAATGTTGTCAAGAAAGTGTTTAACAAGAGCCATAATTACTAATGTTGTCAAGAAGAGTGTTTAGCAAGAAACATAATTACTAATGTTGTCAAAAAGTGTTTAACAAGAGCCATAATTACTAATGTTGTCAAGAAAGTGTTTAACAAGAGCCATAATTACTAATGTTGTCAAGAAGAGTGTTTAACAAGAGCCATAATTACTAATGTTGTCAAGAAGAGTGTTTAACAAGAGCCATAATTACTAATGTTGTCAAGAAAGTGTTTAACAAGAGCCATAATTACTAATGTTGTCAAGAAGAGTGTTTAACAAGAGCCATAATTACTAATGTTGTCAAGAAGTGTTTAACAAGAGCCATAATTACTAATGTTGTCAAGAAGAGTGTTTAACAAGAGCCATAATTACTAATGTTGTCAAGAGCCATAATTACTAAGAGTGTTTAACAAGAGCCATAATTACAAATGTTGTCAAGAAGAGTGTTTAACAAGAGCCATAATTACTAATGTTGTCAAGAAGAGTGTTTAACAAGAGCCATAATTACTAATGTTGTCAAGAAGAGTGTTTAACAAGAGCCATAATTACTAATGTTGTCAAAAAGTGTTTAACAAGAGTGTTGTAACAAGAGTGTTTAACAAGAGCCATAATTACTAATGTTGTCAAGAAGAGTGTTTAACAAGAGCCATAATTACTAATGTTGTCAAAAAGTGTTTAACAAGAGCCATAATTACTAATGTTGTCAAGAAGAGTGTTTAACAAGAGCCATAATTACTAATGTTGTCAAGTTTAACAAAAGTGTTTAACAAGAGCCATAATTACTAATGTTGTCAAGAAGAGTGTTTAACAAGAGCCATAATTACTAATGTTGTCAAGAAGAGTGTTTAACAAGAGCCATAATTACTAATGTTGTCAAGAAGAGTGTTTAACAAGAGCCATAATTACTAATGTTGTCAAGAAGAGTGTTTAACAAGAGCCATAATTACTAATGTTGTCAAAAGAGTGTTTAACAAGAGCCATAATTACTAATGTTGTCAAGAAGAGTGTTTAACAAGAGCCATAATTACTAATGTTGTCAAGAAGTGTTTAACAAGAGCCATAATTACTAATGTTGTCAAGAAGAGTGTTTAACAAGAGCCATAATTACTAATGTTGTCAAGAAGAGTGTTTAACAAGAGCCATAATTACTAATGTTGTCAAAAAGTGTTTGCCATAATTACTAATGTTGTCAAGAGCCATAATTACTAATGTTGTCAAAAAAGTGTTTAACAAGAGCCATAATTACTAATGTTGTCTAATGTTGAAGAGTGTTTAACAAGAGCCATAATTACTAATGTTGTCAAGAAGAGTGTTTAACAAGAGCCATAATTACTAATGTTGTCAAGTGTTTAACAAAGCCATAATTACTAATGTTGTGTTTAACAAGAGCCATAATTACTAATGTTGTCAAGAAGAGTGTTTAACAAGAGCCATAATTACTAATGTTGTCAAGAAGAGTGTTTAACAAGAGCCATAATTACTAATGTTGTCAAGAAGAGTGTTTAACAAGAGCCATAATTACTAATGTTGTCTAATGTTGAAGAGTGTTTAACAAGAGCCATAATTACTAATGTTGTCAAGAAAAGTGTTTAACAAGAGCCATAATTACTAATGTTGTCAAGAAGAGTGTTTAACAAGAGCCATAATTACTAATGTTGTCAAAAAGTGTTTAACAAGAGCCATAATTACTAATGTTGTCAAAAAGTGTTTAACAAGAGCCATTACTATTACTAATGTTGTCTAATGTTGTCAAGAAGTGTTTAACAAGAGCCATAATTACTAATGTTGTCAAGAAGAGTGTTTAACAAGAGCCATAATTACTAATGTTGTCAAGAAGAGTGTTTAACAAGAGCCATAATTACTAATGTTGTCAAGAAGAGTGTTTAACAAGAGCCATAATTACTAATGTTGTCAAGAAGAGTGTTTAACAAGAGCCATAATTACTAATGTTGTCAAGAAGAGTGTTTAACAAGAGCCATAATTACTAATGTTGTCAAAAAAGTGTTGTAAGTGTTTAACAAGAGCCATAATTACTAATGTTGTCAAAAGTGTTTAACAAGAGCCATAATTACTAATGTTGTCATAATTACTAAAAAAGAGTGTTTAACAAGAGCCATAATTACTAATGTTGTAAGAGTGTTTGCCATAATTACTAATGTTGTCAAGAAGTGTTTAACAAGAGCCATAATTACTAATGTTGTCAAGAAGAGTGTTTAACAAGAGCCATAATTACTAATGTTGTCAAGAAATGTTTAACAAGAGCCATAATTACTAATGTTGTCAAAAGAGTGTTTAACAAGAGCCATAATTACTAATGTTGTCAAGAAGAGTGTTTAACAAGAGCCATAATTACTAATGTTGTCAAGAAGAGTGTTTAACAAGAGCCATAATTACTAATGTTGTCAAGAAGAGTGTTTAACAAGAGCCATAATTACTAATGTTGTCAAAGAGAGTGTTTAACAAGAGCCACAATTACTAATGTTGTCAAGAAGAGTGTTTAACAAGAGCCATAATTACTAATGTTGTCAAGAAGAGTGTTTAACAAGAGCCATAATTACTAATGTTGTCAAAAGAGTGTTTAACAAGAGCCACAATTACTAATGTTGTCAAGAAGAGTGTTTAACAAGAGCCATAATTACTAATGTTGTCAAGAGTGTTTAACAAGAGCCATAATTACTAATGTTGTCAAAAAAGTGTTTAACAAGAGCCATAATTACTAATGTTGTCAAGAAGAGTGTTTAACAAGAGCCATAATTACTAATGTTGTCAAGAAGAGTGTTTAACAAGAGCCATAATTACTAATGTTGTCAAGAAGAGTGTTTAACAAGAGCCATAATTACTAATGTTGTCAAAAAGTGTTTAACAAGAGCCATAATTACTAATGTTGTCAAGAAGAGTGTTTAACAAGAGCCATAATTACTAATGTTGTCAAAAAGTGTTTAACAAGAGCCATAATTACTAATGTTGTCAAAAGAGTGTTTAACAAGAGCCATAATTACTAATGTTGTCAAGAAGAGTGTTTAACAAGAGCCATAATTACTAATGTTGTCAAGAAGAGTGTTTAACAAGAGCCATAATTACTAATGTTGTCAAAAAGTGTTTAACAAGAGCCATAATTACTAATGTTGTCAAGAAGAGTGTTTAACAAGAGCCATAATTACTAATGTTGTCAAAAAGTGTTTAACAAGAGCCATAATTACTAATGTTGTCAAGTTTAACAAGAGCCATAATTACTAATGTTGTTAAAAAGAGCCATAATTACTAATGTTGTCAAGAAGAGTGTTTAACAAGAGCCATAATTACTAATGTTGTCAAAAAGTGTTTAACAAGAGCCATAATTACTAATGTTGTCAAAAGAGTGTTTAACAAGAGCCATAATTACTAATGTTGTCAAGAAGAGTGTTTAACAAGAGCCATAATTACTAATGTTGTCAAGTTTAACAAGAGTGTTTAACAAGAGCCATAATTACTAATGTTGTCAAGCCATAAAGAGTGTTTAACAAGAGCCATAATTACTAATGTTGTCAAGAAGAGTGTTTAACAAGAGCCATAATTACAGTGTTTAACAAGAGCCATAATTACTAATGTTGTCAAGAAGAGTGTTTAACAAGAGCCATAATTACTAATGTTGTCAAGAAGAGTGTTTAACAAGAGCCATAATTACTAATGTTGTCAAAAGAGTGTTTAACAAGAGCCATAATTACTAATGTTGTCAAGAAGAGTGTTTAACAAGAGCCATAATTACTAATGTTGTCAAGAAGAGTGTTTAACAAGAGCCATAATTACTAATGTTGTCAAGAAGAGTGTTTAACAAGAGCCATAATTACTAATGTTGTCAAGAAGAGTGTTTAACAAGAGCCATAATTACTAATGTTGTCAAGAAGAGTGTTTAACAAGAGCCATAATTACTAATGTTGTCAAGAAAGTGTTTAACAAGAGCCATAATTACTAATGTTGTCAAGAAGAGTGTTTAACAAGAGCCATAATTACTAATGTTGTCAAGAAGAGTGTTTAACAAGAGCCATAATTACTAATGTTGTCAAGAAGAGTGTTTAACAAGAGCCATAATTACTAATGTTGTCAAAAAAAGTGTTTAACAAGAGCCATAATTACTAATGTTGTCAAGAAGTGTTTAACAAGAGCCATAATTACTAATGTTGTCAAGAAGAGTGTTTAACAAGAGCCATAATTACTAATGTTGTCAAGAAGAGTGTTTAACAAGAGCCATAATTACTAATGTTGTCAAGAAGAGTGTTTAACAAGAGCCATAATTACTAATGTTGTCAAGAAGAGTGTTTAACAAGAGCCATAATTACTAATGTTGTCAAGAAGTGTTTAACAAGAGCCATAATTACTAATGTTGTCATAATTACTAAAAAGTGTTTAACAAGAGCCATAATTACTAATGTTGTCAAGAAGAGTGTTTAACAAGAGCCATAATTACTAATGTTGTCAAGAAAGTGTTTAACAAGAGCCATAATTACTAATGTTGTCAAGAAAAGAGCCATAATTACTAAAGAGTGTTTAACAAGAGCCATAATTACTAATGTTGTCAAGAAGAGTGTTTAACAAGAGCCATAATTACTAATGTTGTCTAATGTTGTCAAAAGTGTTTAACAAGAGCCATAATTACTAATGTTGTCAAAAAGAGTGTTTAACAAGAGCCATAATTACTAATGTTGTCAAAAGAGTGTTTAACAAGAGCCATAATTACTAATGTTGTCAAGTGTTTAACAAGAGCCATAATTTAATGTTGTCAAGAGTGCCATAATTACTAATGTTGTCAAGAGCCATAATTACTAATGTTGTCAAGAGCCCATAATTACTAATGTTGTCAATGTTGTCAAGAAGAGTGTTTAACAAGAGCCATAATTACTAATGTTGTCAAGAAGAGTGTTTAACAAGAGCCATAATTACTAATGTTGTCAAGAAGTGTTTAACAAGAGCCATAATTACTAATGTTGTCAAGAAGAGTGTTTAACAAGAGCCATAATTACTAATGTTGTCAAGAAAGTGTTTAACAAGAGCCATAATTACTAATGTTGTCAAAAGAGTGTTTAACAAGAGCCATAATTACTAATGTTGTCAAGAAGAGTGTTTAACAAGAGCCATAATTACTAATGTTGTCAAAAGAGTGTTTAACAAAGTTTAACAAGAGCCATAATTACTAATGTTGTCAAGAAAGTGTTTAACAAGAGCCATAATTACTAATGTTGTCAAGAAGAGTGTTTAACAAGAGCCATAATTACTAATGTTGTCAAAAGAGTGTTTAACAAGAGCCATAATTACTAATGTTGTCAAGAAGAGTGTTTAACAAGAGCCATAATTACTAATGTTGTCAAGAAGAGTGTTTAACAAGAGCCATAATTACTAATGTTGTCAAAAAGTGTTTAACAAGAGCCATAATTACTAATGTTGTCAAGAAGAGTGTTTAACAAGAGCCATAATTACTAATGTTGTCAAGAAGAGTGTTTAACAAGAGCCATAATTACTAATGTTGTCAAGAAGAGTGTTTAACAAGAGCCATAATTACTAATGTTGTCAAGAAGAGTGTTTAACAAGAGCCATAATTACTAATGTTGTCAAGAAAGTGTTTATAAAAAGTGTTTAACAAGAGCCATAATTACTAATGTTGTCAAAAAGTGTTTAACAAAAACCATAATTACTAATGTTGTCAAGAAAGTGTTTAACAAGAGCCATAATTACTAATGTTGTCAAGAAGAGTGTTTAACAAGAGCCATAATTACTAATGTTGTAAAAAGTGTTTAACAAGAGCCATAATTACTAATGTTGTCAAGCCATAATTACTAATGTTGTCAAGAAGAGTGTTTAACAAAGCCATAATTACTAATGTTGTAAGTGTTTAACAAGAGCCATAATTACTAATGTTGTCAAAAAAGTGTTTAACAAGAGCCATAATTACTAATGTTGTCAAGAAGAGTGTTTAGCAAGAAACATAATTACTAATGTTGTAAAAAGTGTTTAACAAGAGCCATAATTACTAATGTTGTCAAAAAGTGTTTAACAAGAGCCATAATTACTAATGTTGTCAAAAAAGTGTTTAACAAGAGCCATAATTACTAATGTTGTCAAAAGAGTGTTTAACAAGAGCCATAATTACTAATGTTGTCAAGTTTAACAAGAGTGTTTAACAAGAGCCATAATTACTAATGTTGTCAAGAAGAGTGTTTAGCAAGAAACATAATTACTAATGTTGTAAAAAGTGTTTAACAAGAGCCATAATTACTAATGTTGTCAAGAAGAGTGTTTAACAAGAGCCATAATTACTAATGTTGTCAAGAAGAGTGTTTAACAAGAGCCATAATTACTAATGTTGTCAAGAAAGTGTTTAACAAGAGCCATAATTACTAATGTTGTCAAGTTTAACAAGAGTGTTTAACAAGAGCCATAATTACTAATGTTGTCAAGAAGAGTGTTTAACAAGAGCCATAATTACTAATGTTGTCAAGAAACAAGTGTTTAACAAGAGCCATAATTACTAATGTTGTCAATGTTGTCAAAAAGTGTTTAACAAGAGCCATAATTACTAATGTTGTCAAGAAGAGTGTTTAACAAGAGCCATAATTACTAATGTTGTCAAGAAGAGTGTTTAACAAGAGCCATAATTACTAATGTTGTCAAAGCCATAATTACTAATGTTGAGTGTTTAACAAGAGCCATAATTACTAATGTTGTCAAGTCAAGAGTGTTTAACAAGAGCCATAATTACTAATGTTGTCAAGAAGAGTGTTTAACAAGAGCCATAATTACTAATGTTGTCAAGAGTGTTTAACAAGAGCCATAATTACTAATGTTGTCAAGAAGAGTGTTTAACAAGAGCCATAATTACTAATGTTGTAAGTGTTTAGCCATAATTACTAATGTTGTCAAGAAGAGTGTTTAACAAGAGCCATAATTACTAATGTTGTCAAGAAGAGTGTTTAACAAGAGCCATAATTACTAATGTTGTCAAGAAAGTGTTTAACAAGAGCCAGAATTACTAATGTTGTCAAAAAAGTGTTTAACAAGAGCCACGATTACTAATGTTGTCAAAAAGAGTGTTTAACAAGACCCATAATTACTAATGCTGTCAAGAAGAGTGTTTAAAAGAGCCATAATTACTAATGTTGTCAAGAAGAGTGTTTAACAAGAGCCATAATTACTAATGTTGTCAAGTTTAACAAAGCCATAATTACTAATGTTGTGTTTAACAAGAGCCATAATTACTAATGTTGTCAAGAAGAGTGTTTAACAAGAGCCATAATTACTAATGTTGTCAAGAAGAGTGTTTAACAAGAGCCATAATTACTAATGTTGTCAAGAAGAGTGTTTAACAAGAGCCATAATTACTAATGTTGTTGTCATAATTACTAATGTTGTCAAAAAGTGTTTAACAAGAGCCATAATTACTAATGTTGTCAAGAAGAGTGTTTAACAAGAGCCATAATTACTAATGTTGTCAAGAAGAGTGTTTAACAAGAGCCATAATTACTAATGTTGTCAAAAAGTGTTTAACAAGAGCCATAATTACTAATGTTGTCAAGAAGTGTTTAACAAGAGCCATAATTACTAATGTTGTCAAGAAGAGTGTTTAACAAGAGCCATAATTACTAATGTTGTCAAGAAGAGTGTTTAACAAGAGCCATAATTACTAATGTTGTCAATGTTGTCAAGAGTGTTTAACAAGAGCCATAATTACTAATGTTGTCAAAAAAGTGTTTAACAAGAGCCATAATTACTAATGTTGTCAAGAAGAGTGTTTAACAAGAGCCATAATTACTAATGTTGTCAAGAAGAGTGTTTAACAAGAGCCATAATTACTAATGTTGTGTCAAAAAAGAGCCATAATTACTAATGTTGTCAAAAAGAGTGTTTAACAAGAGCCATAATTACTAATGTTGTCAAGAAGAGTGTTTAACAAGAGCCATAATTACTAATGTTGTCAAAAAGAGTGTTTAACAAGAGCCATAATTACTAATGTTGTCAAGAAGAGTGTTTAACAAGAGCCATAATTACTAATGTTGTCAAGAAGAGTGTTTAACAAGAGCCATAATTACTAATGTTGTCAAGAAGAGTGTTTAACAAGAGCCATAATTACTAATGTTGTCAAGAAGAGTGTTTAACAAGAGCCATAATTACTAATGTTGTCAAGAAGAGTGTTTAACAAGAGCCATAATTACTAATGTTGTCAAGAAGAGTGTTTAACAAGAGCCATAATTACTAATGTTGTCAAAAAGTGTTTAACAAGAGCCATAATTACTAATGTTGTCAAAAAGTGTTTAACAAGAGCCATAATTACTAATGTTGTCAAGAAGAGTGTTTAACAAGAGCCATAATTACTAATGTTGTCAAGAAGAGTGTTTAACAAGAGCCATAATTACTAATGTTGTCAAGAAGAGTGTTTAACAAGAGCCATAATTACTAATGTTGTCAAAAAGTGTTTAACAAGAGCCATAATTACTAATGTTGTCAAGAAGTGTTTAACAAGAGCCATAATTACTAATGTTGTCAAGAAGAGTGTTTAACAAGAGCCATAATTACTAATGTTGTCAAAAAGTGTTTAACAAGAGCCATAATTACTAATGTTGTCAACTAATGTTGTCAAGAAGAGTGTTTAACAAGAGCCATAATTACTAATGTTGTCAAGAAGAGTGTTTAACAAGAGCCATAATTACTAATGTTGTCAAGAAGTGTTTAACAAGTGTTTAAGTGTTTAACAAGAGCCATAATTACTAATGTTGTCAAGAAGTGTTTAACAAGAGCCATAATTACTAATGTTGTCAAGAAGAGTGTTTAACAAGAGCCATAATTACTAATGTTGTCAAAAAGAGTGTTTAACAAGAGCCATAATTACTAATGTTGTCAAGAAGAGTGTTTAACAAGAGCCATAATTACTAATGTTGTCAAGAAGAGTAATGTTGTCAAGAAAGAGTTTAAACAAGTTTAACAAGAGCCATAATTACTAATGCTGTCAAGAAGAGTGTTTAACAAGAGCCATAATTACTAATGTTGTCAAGAAGAGTGTTTAACAAGAGCCATAATTACTAATGTTGTCAAGAAGAGTGTTTAACAAGAGCCATAATTACTAATGTTGTCAAGAAAGTGTTTAACAAAGCCATAATTACTAATGTTGCCATAATGTTACTAATGTAATTACTAATGTTGTCAAAAGTGTTTAACAAGAGCCATAATTACTAATGTTGTCAAGAAGAGTGTTTAACAAGAGCCATAATTACTAATGTTGTCAAAAGAGTGTTTAACAAGAGCTATAATTACAAATGTTGTCAAGAAGAGTGTTTAACAAGAGCCATAATTACTAATGTTGTCAACAAGAGTGTTTAACAAGAGCCATAATTACTAATGTTGTCAAGAAGAGTGTTTAACAAGAGCCATAATTACTAATGTTGTCAAGAAGAGTGTTTAACAAGAGCCATAATTACTAATGTTGTCAAAAAGAGTGTTTAACAAGAGCCATAATTACTAATGTTGTCAAGAAGAGTGTTTAACAAGAGCCATAATTACTAATGTTGTCAAAAAGTGTTTAACAAGAGCCATAATTACTAATGTTGTCAAAAAGTGTTTAACAAGAGCCATAATTACTAATGTTGTCAAGAAGAGTGTTTAACAAGAGCCATAATTACTAATGTTGTCAAGAAAAGTGTTTAACAAGAGCCATAATTACTAATGTTGTCAAGAAGAGTGTTTAACAAGAGCCATAATTACTAATGTTGTCAAGAAGAGTGTTTAACAAGAGCCATAATTACTAATGTTGTCAAAAAGAGTGTTTAACAAGAGCCATAATTACTAATGTTGTCAAAAGAGTGTTTAACAAGAGCCATAATTACTAATGTTGTCAAAAAGAGTGTTTAACAAGAGCCATAATTACTAATGTTGTCAAGAAGAGTGTTTAACAAGAGCCATAATTACTAATGTTGTCAAGAAGTGTTTAACAAGAGCCATAATTACTAATGTTGTCAAGAAGAGTGTTTAACAAGAGCCATAATTACTAATGTTGTCAAGAGCCATAAACTAATGTTGTCAAGAAGTTAAAGCCATAATTACAAGAGCCATAATTACTAATGTTGTCAAGAAGAGTGTTTAACAAGAGCCATAATTACTAATGTTGTCAAGAAGAGTGTTTAACAAGAGCCATAATTACTAATGTTGTCAAGAAGAGTGTTTAACAAGAGCCATAATTACTAATGTTGTCAAAAAGAGTGTTTAACAAGAGCCATAATTACTAATGTTGTCAAAAGAGTGTTTAACAAGAGCCATAATTACTAATGTTGTCAAGAAAGTGTTTAACAAGAGCCATAATTACTAATGTTGTCAAGAAGAGTGTTTAACAAGAGCCATAATTACTAATGTTGTCAAGAAAGTGTTTAACAAGAGCCATAATTACTAATGTTGTCAAGAAGTGTTTAACAAGAGCCATAATTACTAATGTTTAACAAGAAAAAGTGTTTAACAAGAGCCATAATTACTAATGTTGTCAAAAAAGTGTTTAACAAGAGCCATAATTACTAATGTTGTCAAGAAGAGTGTTTAACAAGAGCCATAATTACTAATGTTGTCAAGAAGAGTGTTTAACAAGAGCCATAATTACTAATGTTGTCAAAGCCATAATTACTAAAGTGTTTAACAAGAGCCATAATTACTAATGTTGTCAAGAAGAGTGTTTAACAAGAGCCATAATTACTAATGTTGTAATTACTAAAAAAGTGTTTAACAAGAGCCATAATTACTAATGTTGTCAAAAAGTGTTTAACAAGAGCCATAATTACTAATGTTGTCAAGTTTAACAAGAGTGTTTAACAAGAGCCATAATTACTAATGTTGTCAAGAAGAGTGTTTAACAAGAGCCATAATTACTAATGTTGTCAAGAAGAGTGTTTAACAAGAGCCATAATTACTAATGTTGTCAAGAAGAGTGTTTAACAAGAGCCATAATTACTAATGTTGTCAAGTGTTTAACAAAGCCATAATTACTAATGTGTTTAACAAGAGCCATAATTACTAATGTTTAACAAGAGTACAAGAAGAGTGTTTAACAAGAGCCATAATTACTAATGTTGTTTCAAGAGCCATAATTAAAAGTGTTTAACAAGAGCCATAATTACTAATGTTGTCAAGAAGAGTGTTTAACAAGAGCCATAATTACTAATGTTGTCAAGAAGAGTGTTTAACAAGAGCCATAATTACTAATGTTGTCAAGAAGAGTGTTTAACAAGAGCCATAATTACTAATGTTGTCAAGAAGAGTGTTTAACAAGAGCCATAATTACTAATGTTGTCAAAAGAGTGTTTAACAAGAGCCATAATTACTAATGTTGTCAAGAAGAGTGTTTAACAAGAGCCATAATTACTAATGTTGTAACAAGAGCCATAATTAAATGTTTCAAGAAAGTGTTTAACAAGAGCCATAATTACTAATGTTGTCAAAAAAGCCATGTTTAACAAGAGCCATAATTAAAGTGTTTAACAAGAGCCATAATTACTAATGTTGTCAAGAAGAGTGTTTAACAAGAGCCATAATTACTAATGTTGTCAAGAAGAGTGTTTAACAAGAGCCATAATTACTAATGTTGTCAAGTGTTTAACAAGAGTGTTTAAAAAGTGTTTAAAGAGCCATAATTACTAATGTTGTCAAGAAGAGTGTTTAACAAGAGCCATAATTACTAATGTTGTCAAGAAAGTGTTTAACAAGAGCCATAATTACTAATGTTGTCAAAAGAGTGTTTAACAAGAGCCATAATTACTAATGTTGTCATAATTACTAATGTTGAGTGTTTAACAAGAGCCATAATTACTAATGTTGTCAAAGCCATAATTACTAATGTTGAGTGTTTAACAAGAGCCATAATTACTAATGTTGTCAAGTTTAACAAGAGTGTTTAACAAGAGCCATAATTACTAATGTTGTCAAGAAGAGTGTTTAACAAGAGCCATAATTACTAATGTTGTAATGTTGTCAAGAAGAGTGTTTAACAAGAGCCATAATTACTAATGTTGTCAAGAAGAGTGTTTAACAAGAGCCATAATTACTAATGTTGTCAAGAAAGTGTTTAACAAGAGCCATAATTACTAATGTTGTCAAAAGAGTGTTTAACAAGAGCCATAATTACTAATGTTGTCAAAAGAGTGTTTAACAAGAGCCATAATTACTAATGTTGTCAAAGAGTGTTTAACAAGAGCCATAATTACTAATGTTGTCAAAGTGTTTAACAAGAGCCATAATTACTAATGTTGTCAAGAAGTGTTTAACAAGAGCCATAATTACTAAGTGTTTAACAAGAGCCATAATTACTAATGTTGTCAAGAAAGTGTTTAACAAGAGCCATAATTACTAATGTTGTCAAGAAGAGTGTTTAACAAGAGCCATAATTACTAATGTTGTCAAGAAGAGTGTTTAACAAGAGCCATAATTACTAATGTTGTCAAGAAGAGTTTAACAAGAGCCATAATTACTAATGTTGTCAAGAAAGTGTTTAACAAGAGCCATAATTACTAATGTTGTCAAAAAGAGTGTTTAACAAAGCCATAAGAGCCATAATTACTAATGTTGTCAAGAAGAGTGTTTAACAAGAGCCATAATTACTAATGTTGTCAAGAAGAGTGTTTAACAAGAGCCATAATTACTAATGTTGTCAAAAAGTGTTTAACAAGAGCCATAATTACTAATGTTGTCAAAAGAGTGTTTAACAAGAGCCATAATTACTAATGTTGTCAAGAAGAGTGTTTAACAAGAGCCATAATTACTAATGTTGTCAAGAAGTGTGTTTAACAAGAGCCATAATTACTAATGTTGTCAAAAAGTGTTTAACAAGAGCCATAATTACTAATGTTGTCAAGAAGAGTGTTTAACAAGAGCCATAATTACTAATGTTGTCAAAAAGTGTTTAACAAGAGCCATAATTACTAATGTTGTCAAGAAGAGTGTTTAACAAGAGCCATAATTACTAATGTTGTCAAGAAGAGTGTTTAACAAGAGCCATAATTACTAATGTTGTCAAGAAGAGTGTTTAACAAGAGCCATAATTACTAATGTTGTCAAGAAGAGTGTTTAACAAGAGCCATAATTACTAATGTTGTCAAGTCAAAGTGTTTAACAAGAGCCATAATTACTAATGTTGTCAAGAAGAGTGTTTAACAAGAGCCATAATTACTAATGTTGTCAAGAAGAGTGTTTAACAAGAGCCATAATTACTAATGTTGTCAAGAAAGTGTTTAACAAGAGCCATAATTACTAATGTTGTCAAGAAGAGTGTTTAACAAGAGCCATAATTACTAATGTTGTCAAGAAGAGTGTTTAACAAGAGCCATAATTACTAATGTTGTCAAGAAGAGTGTTTAACAAGAGCCATAATTACTAATGTTGTCAAGAAGAGTGTTTAACAAGAGCCATAATTACTAATGTTGTCAATGTTGAAGAGTGTTTAACAAGAGCCATAATTACTAATGTTGTCAAAGAAGAGTGTTTAACAAGAGCCATAATTACTAATGTTGTCAAGAAGAGTGTTTAACAAGAGCCATAATTACTAATGTTGTCAAGAAGAGTGTTTAACAAGAGCCATAATTACTAATGTTGTCAAGAAAGTGTTTAACAAGAGCCATAATTACTAATGTTGTCAAGAAGAGTGTTTAACAAGAGCCATAATTACTAATGTTGTCAAGAAAGTGTTTAACAAGAGCCATAATTACTAATGTTGTCAAGAAGAGTGTTTAACAAGAGCCATAATTACTAATGTTGTCAAGAAGAGTGTTTAACAAGAGCCATAATTACTAATGTTGTCAAAAAGAGTGTAACAAGAGCCATAATTACTAATGTTGTCAAAAGAGTGTTTAACATAGCCATAATTACTAATGTTGTCAAAAAAGTGTTTAACAAGAGCCATAATTACTAATGTTGTCAAGAAGAGTGTTTAACAAGAGCCATAATTACTAATGTTGTCAAGAAGAGTGTTTAACAAGAGCCATAATTACTAATGTTGTCAAGAAGAGTGTTTAACAAGAGCCATAATTACTAATGTTGTGTCTAATGTTGTCAAGAAGAGTGTTTAACAAGAGCCATAATTACTAATGTTGTCAAAAAAGTGTTTAACAAGAGCCATAATTACTAATGTTGAAGAGTGTTTAACAAGAGCCATAATTACTAATGTTGTCAAGAAGAGTGTTTAACAAGAGCCATAATTACTAATGTTGTCAAGAAGAGTGTTTAACAAGAGCCATAATTACTAATGTTGTGTTTAACAAGAGCCATAATTACTAATGTTATCAAGAAGTGTTTAACAAGAGCCATAATTACTAATGTTGTCAAGAAGAGTGTTTAGCAAGAAACATAATTACTAATGTTGTAAAAAGTGTTTAACAAGAGCCATAATTACTAATGTTGTCAAGAAGAGTGTTTAACAAGAGCCATAATTACTAATGTTGTCAAGAAGAGTGTTTAACAAGAGCCATAATTACTAATGTTGTCAAGAAGAGTGTTTAACAAGAGCCATAATTACTAATGTTGTCAAGAAAAGTGTTTAACAAGAGCCATAATTACTAATGTTGTCAAAAGAGTGTTTAACAAGAGCCATAATTACTAATGTTGTCAAGAAGAGTGTTTAACAAGAGCCATAATTACTAATGTTGTCAAGAAAGTGTTTAACAAGAGCCATAATTACTAATGTTGTCAAAAAGTGTTTAACAAGAGCCACAATTACTAATGTTGTCAAAAGAGTGTTTAACAAGAGCCATAATTACTAATGTTGTCAAGAAATGTTTTACTAATGTTGAAGAGTGTTTAACAAGAGCCATAATTACTAATGTTGTCAAGAAGAGTGTTTAACAAGAGCCATAATTACTAATGTTGTCAACAAGAGTGTTTAACAAGAGCCATAATTACTAATGTTGTCAAGAAGAGTGTTTAACAAGAGCCATAATTACTAATGTTGTCAAGAGCCATAATTACTAATGTTGTGTTTAACAAGAGCCATAATTACTAATGTTGTCAAGAAGAGTGTTTAACAAGAGCCATAATTACTAATGTTGTCAAGAGTGTTTAACAAGAGCCATAATTACTAATGTTGTCAAGAAGAGTGTTTAACAAGAGCCATAATTACTAATGTTGTCAAGAAGAGTGTTTAACAAGAGCCATAATTATTAATGTTGTCAAGAAGAGTGTTTAAAAAGAGCCATAATTACTAATGTTGTCAAAAGAGTGTTTAACAAGAGCCATAATTACTAATGTTGTCAAGAAAGTGTTTAACAAGAGCCATAATTACTAATGTTGTCAAGAAATGTTTAACAAGAGCCAGAATTACTAATGTTGTCAAAAAAGTGTTTAACAAGAGCCATAATTACTAATGTTGTCAAGAAGAGTGTTTAACAAGAGCCATAATTACTAATGTTGTCAAGAAGAGTGTTTAACAAGAGCCATAATTACTAATGTTGTCAAGAAGAGTGTTTAACAAGAGCCATAATTACTAATGTTGTCAAGAAAAAGTGTTTAACAAGAGCCATAATTACTAATGTTGTCAAGAAGAGTGTTTAACAAGAGCCATAATTACTAATGTTGTCAAGAAGAGTGTTTAACAAGAGCCATAATTACTAATGTTGTCAAGAAGAGTGTTTAACAAGAGCCATAATTACTAATGTTGTCAAAAAGTGTTTAACAAGAGCCATAATTACTAATGTTGTCAAGAAGAGTGTTTAACAAGAGCCATAATTACTAATGTTGTCAAAAAGTGTTTAACAAGAGCCATAATTACTAATGTTGTCAAGAAGAGTGTTTAACAAGAGCCATAATTACTAATGTTGTCAAGAAGAGTGTTTAACAAGAGCCATAATTACTAATGTTGTCAAGAAGAGTGTTTAACAAGAGCCATAATTACTAATGTTGTCAAAAAAGTGTTTAACAAGAGCCATAATTACTAATGTTGTCAAGAAGAGTGTTTAACAAGAGCCATAATTACTAATGTTGTCAAGAAGAGTGTTTAACAAGAGCCATAATTACTAATGTTGTCAAGAAGAGTGTTTAACAAGAGCCATAATTACTAATGTTGTCAAAAAGTGTTTAACAAGAGCCATAATTACTAATGTTGTCAAGAAGTGTTTAACAAGAGCCATAATTACTAATGTTGTCAAGAAGAGTGTTTAACAAGAGCCATAATTACTAATGTTGTCAAGAAGAGTGTTTAACAAGAGCCATAATTACTAATGTTGTCAAGAAAGTGTTTAACAAGAGCCATAATTACTAATGTTGTCAAGAAGAGTGTTTAACAAGAGCCATAATTACTAATGTTGTCTAAAGAAGAGTGTTTAACAAGAGCCATAATTACTAATGCTGTCAAGAAGAGTGTTTAACAAGAGCCATAATTACTAATGTTGTCAAGAAGAGTGTTTAACAAGAGCCATAATTACTAATGTTGTCAAGAAGAGTGTTTAACAAGAGCCATAATTACTAATGTTGTCAAGAAGAGTGTTTAACAAGAGCCATAATTACTAATGTTGTCAAAAAGTGTTTAACAAGAGCCATAATTACTAATGTTGTCAAAAAGTGTTTAACAAGAGCCATAATTACTAATGTTGTCAAAAAGTGTTTAACAAGAGCCATAATTACTAATGTTGTCAAAAAGTGTTTAACAAGAGCCATAATTACTAATGTTGTCAAGAAGAGTGTTTAACAAGAGCCATAATTACTAATGTTGTCAAGAAGAGTGTTTAACAAGAGCCATAATTACTAATGTTGTCAACAAGAGTGTTTAACAAGAGCCATAATTACTAATGTTGTCAAGAAGAGTGTTTAACAAGAGCCATAATTACTAATGTTGTCAAGAAAAGTGTTTAACAAGAGCCATAATTACTAATGTTGTCAAGAAGAGTGTTTAACAAGAGCCATAATTACTAATGTTGTCAAGAAGAGTGTTTAACAAGAGCCATAATTACTAATGTTGTCAAGAAGAGTGTTTAACAAGAGCCATAATTACTAATGTTGTCAAGAAGAGTGTTTAACAAGAGCCATAATTACTAATGTTGTCAAGAAAGTGTTTAACAAGAGCCATAATTACTAATGTTGTCAAGAAGAGTGTTTAACAAGAGCCATAATTACTAATGTTGTCAAAAAAGTGTTTAACAAGAGCCATAATTACTAATGTTGTCAAAAAGAGTGTTTAACAAGACCCATAATTACTAATGCTGTCAAGAAGAGTGTTTAAAAGAGCCATAATTACTAATGTTGTCAAGAAGAGTGTTTAACAAGAGCCATAATTACTAATGTTGTCAAGAAGAGTGTTTAACAAGAGCCATAATTACTAATGTTGTCAAAAAAGTGTTTAACAAGAGCCACGATTACTAATGTTGTCAAAAAGAGTGTTTAACAAGAGCCATAATTACTAATGCTGTCAAGAAAGTGTTTAACAAGAGCCATAATTACTAATGTTGTAAAAAGTGTTTAACAAGAGCCATAATTACTAATGTTGTCAAAAAGTGTTTAACAAGAGCCATAATTACTAATGTTGTCAAGAAGAGTGTTTAACAAGAGCCATAATTACTAATGTTGTCAAGAAAGTGTTTAACAAGAGCCATAATTACTAATGTTGTCAAGAAGAGTGTTTAACAAGAGCCATAATTACTAATGTTGTCAAGAGCCATAATTACTAATGTTGTCAAGAAGAGTGTTTAACAAGAGCCATAATTACTAATGTTGTCAAGAAGAGTGTTTAACAAGAGCCATAATTACTAATGTTGTCAAAAAAGTGTTTAACAAGAGCCATAATTACTAATGTTGTCAAGAAGAGTGTTTAACAAGAGCCATAATTACTAATGTTGTCAAGAAGTGTTTAACAAGAGCCATAATTACTAATGTTGTCAAGAAGAGTGTTTAACAAGAGCCATAATTACTAATGTTGTCAAGAAGAGTGTTTAACAAGAGCCATAATTACTAATGTTGTCAAGAAGAGTGTTTAACAAGAGCCATAATTACTAATGTTGTCAAGAAAGTGTTTAACAAGAGCCATAATTACTAATGTTGTCAAAAAGAGTGTTTAACAAGAGCCATAATTACTAATGTTGTCAAGAAGAGTGTTTAACAAGAGCCATAATTACTAATGTTGTCAAGAAGAGTGTTTAACAAGAGCCATAATTACTAATGTTGTCAAGAAGAGTGTTTAACAAGAGCCATAATTACTAATGTTGTCAAGAAGAGTGTTTAACAAGAGCCATAATTACTAATGTTGTCAATTAAAGTGTTTAACAAGAGCCATAATTACTAATGTTGTCATAAGCCATAATTACTAATGTTGTCAAGAAGAGTGTTTAACAAGAGCCATAATTACTAATGTTGTCAAAAGAGTGTTTAACAAGAGCCATAATTACTAATGTTGTCAAGAAGAGTGTTTAACAAGAGCCATAATTACTAATGTTGTCAAAAAGTGTTTAACAAGAGCCATAATTACTAATGTTGTCAAGAAGAGTGTTTAACAAGAGCCATAATTACTAATGTTTGTACTAATGTTGTCAAGAAGAGTGTTTAACAAGAGCCATAATTACTAATGTTGTCAAGAAGAGTGTTTAACAAGAGCCATAATTACTAATGTTGTCAAAGAGTGTTTAACAAGAGCCATAATTACTAATGTTGTCAAGAAGAGTGTTTAAAAGAGCCATAATTACTAATGTTGTCAAGAAGAGTGTTTAACAAGAGCCATAATTACTAATGTTGTCAAGAAGAGTGTTTAACAAGAGCCATAATTACTAATGTTGTCATAAGAGTGTTTAACAAGAGCCATAATTACTAATGTTGTCATAATTACTAAAGAGTGTTTAACAAGAGCCATAATTACTAATGTTGTCAAGAAGAGTGTTTAACAAGAGCCATAATTACTAATGTTGTCAAGAAGAGTGTTTAACAAGAGCCATAATTACTAATGTTGTCAAGAAGAGTGTTTAACAAGAGCCATAATTACTAATGTTGTCAAAAGAGTGTTTAACAAGAGCCATAATTACTAATGTTGTCAAGAAGAGTGTTTAACAAGAGCCATAATTACTAATGTTGTCAAGAAGAGTGTTTAACAAGAGCCATAATTACTAATGTTGTCAAGAAGAGTGTTTAACAAGAGCCATAATTACTAATGTTGTCTAATGTTGTCAAGAAGAGTGTTTAACAAGAGCCATAATTACTAATGTTGTCAAAAGTGTTTAACAAGAGCCATAATTACTAATGTTGTCAAAAAGTGTTTAACAAGAGCCATAATTACTAATGTTGAGTGTTTAACAAGAGCCATAATTACTAATGTTGTCAAGAAGAGTGTTTAACAAGAGCCATAATTACTAATGTTGTCAAGAAGAGTGTTTAACAAGAGCCATAATTACTAATGTTGTCAAAAAGAGTGTTTAACAAGAGCCATAATTACTAATGTTGTCAAGAAAGTGTTTAACAAGAGCCATAATTACTAATGTTGTCAAGAAAGTGTTTAACAAGAGCCATAATTACTAATGTTGTAAAAAGTGTTTAACAAGAGCCATAATTACTAATGTTGTCAAGAAGAGTGTTTAACAAGAGCCATAATTACTAATGTTGTCAAGAAGAGTGTTTAACAAGAGCCATAATTACTAATGTTGTCAAAGAGTGTTTAACAAGAGTGTTTACTAAAGAGCCATAATTACTAATGTTGTCAAGAAGAGTGTTTAACAAGAGCCATAATTACTAATGTTGTTGTCAAGAGTGTTTAACAAGAGCCATAATTACTAATGTTGTCACTAATGCCATAATTACTAATGTTGTCAAGCCATAATTACTAATGTTGTCAAGAAGTGTTTAACAAGAGCCATAATTACTAATGTTGTCAAAAAGTGTTTAACAAGAGCCATAATTACTAATGTTGTCAAGAAGAGTGTTTAACAAGAGCCATAATTACTAATGTTGTCAAGAAGAGTGTTTAACAAGAGCCATAATTACTAATGTTGTCAAGAAGAGTGTTTAACAAGAGCCATAATTACTAATGTTGTCAAGAAGTGTTTAACAAGAGCCATAATTACTAATGTTGTCAAGAAGAGTGTTTAACAAGAGCCATAATTACTAATGTTGTCAAGAAGAGTGTTTAACAAGAGCCATAATTACTAATGTTGTCAAGTTTAACAAGAGTGTTTAACAAGAGCCATAATTACTAATGTTGTCAAGAAGAGTGTTTAACAAGAGCCATAATTACTAATGTTGTCAAGAAGAGTGTTTAACAAGAGCCATAATTACTAATGTTGTCAAAAAGTGTTTAACAAGAGCCATAATTACTAATGTTGTCAAGAAGAGTGTTTAACAAGAGCCATAATTACTAATGTTGTCAAGAAGAGTGTTTAACAAGAGCCATAATTACTAATGTTGTCAAGAAGAGTGTTTAACAAGAGCCATAATTACTAATGTTGTCAAGAAGAGTGTTTAACAAGAGCCATAATTACTAAGTGTTTAACAAGAGCCATAATTACTAATGTTGTCAAGAAGTGTTTAACAAGAGCCATAATTACTAATGTTGTCAAAAAAGTGTTTAACAAGAGCCACGATTACTAATGTTGTCAAAAAGAGTGTTTAACAAGACCCATAATTACTAATGCTGTCAAGAAGAGTGTTTAAAAGAGCCATAATTACTAATGTTTTGTACTAATGTTGTCAAGAGTGTTTGTTTAACAAGAGTGTTTAACAAGAGCCATAATTACTAATGTTGTCAAGAAGAGTGTTTAACAAGAGCCATAATTACTAATGTTGTCAAAAAAGTGTTTAACAAGAGCCATAATTACTAATGTTGTCAAAGAAGTGTTTAACAAGAGCCATAATTACTAATGTTGTCAAGAAGAGTGTTTAACAAGAGCCATAATTACTAATGTTGTCAAGAAGAGTGTTTAACAAGAGCCATAATTACTAATGTTGTCAAAAAGTGTTTAACAAGAGCCATAATTACTAATGTTGTCAAGAAGAGTGTTTAACAAGAGCCATAATTACTAATGTTGTCAAGAAGTGTTTAACAAGAGCCATAATTAAAGTGTTTAACAAGAGCCATAATTACTAATGTTGTCAGTGTTTAAAGAGTGTTTAACAAGAGCCATAATTACTAATGTTGTCAAGAAGAGTGTTTAACAAGAGCCATAATTACTAATGTTGTCAAGAAGAGTGTTTAACAAGAGCCATAATTACTAATGTTGTCAAGAAGAGTGTTTAACAAGAGCCATAATTACTAATGTTGTCAAGAAGAGTGTTTAACAAGAGCCATAATTACTAATGTTGTCAAGAAGAGTGTTTAACAAGAGCCATAATTACTAATGTTGTCAAAAAGAGTGTTTAACAAGAGCCATAATTACTAATGTTGTCAATGTTGAAGAAGTGTTTAACAAGAGCCATAATTACTAATGTTGTCAAGAAGAGTGTTTAACAAGAGCCATAATTACTAATGTTGTCAAGAAGAGTGTTTAACAAGAGCCATAATTACTAATGTTGTCAAGAGCCATAATTACTAATGTTGTCAAGAAGAGTGTTTAACAAGAGCCATAATTACTAATGTTGTCAAGAAGAGTGTTTAACAAGAGCCATAATTACTAATGTTGTCAAGAAGAGTGTTTAACAAGAGCCATAAGAGTGTTTAACAAGAGCCATAATTACTAATGTTGTCAAGAAGTGTTTAACAAGAGCCATAATTACTAATGTTGTCAAAAGTGTTTAACAAGAGCCATAATTACTAAGTGTTTAACAAGAGCCATAATTACTAATGTTGTCAAAAAGTGTTTAATGTTGTCAAGTGAGCCATAATTACTAATGTTGTCAAGAAGTGTTTAACAAGAGCCATAATTACTAATGTTGTCAAAAAGTGTTTAACAAGAGCCATAATTACTAATGTTGTCAAGAAAGTGTTTAACAAGAGCCATAATTACTAATGTTGTCAAGAAGAGTGTTTAACAAGAGCCATAATTACTAATGTTGTCAAGAAGAGTGTTTAACAAGAGCCATAATTACTAATGTTGTCAAGAAGAGTGTTTAACAAGAGCCATAATTACTAATGTTGTCAAAAAGTGTTTAACAAGAGCCATAATTACTAATGTTGTCAAGAAGAGTGTTTAACAAGAGCCATAATTACTAATGTTGTCAAGAAGAGTGTTTAACAAGAGCCATAATTACTAATGTTGTCAAAAAGAGTGTTTAACAAGAGCCATAATTACTAATGTTGTCAAAAAGAGTGTTTAACAAGAGCCATAATTACTAATGTTGTCAAGAAAGTGTTTAACAAGAGCCATAATTACTAATGTTGTCAAAAAGAGTGTTTAACAAGAGCCATAATTACTAATGTTGTCAAGAAGAGTGTTTAACAAGAGCCATAATTACTAATGTTGTCAAGAAGAGTGTTTAACAAGAGCCATAATTACTAATGTTGTCAAAAAAGTGTTTAACAAGAGCCATAATTACTAATGTTGTGTTTAACAAGAGCCATAATTACTAATGTTGTCAAGAAGTGTTTAACAAGAGCCATAATTACAAATGTTGTCAAGAAGAGTGTTTAACAAGAGCCATAATTACTAATGTTGTCAAGAAGAGTGTTTAACAAGAGCCATAATTACTAATGTTGTCAAGAAAGTGTTTAACAAGAGCCATAATTACTAATGTTGTCAAAAAGTGTTTAACAAGAGCCATAATTACTAATGTTGTCAAGAAGTGTTTAACAAGAGCCACAATTACTAATGCTGTCAAGAAGAGTGTTTAAAAGAGCCATAATTACTAATGCTGTCAAGAAGAGTGTTTAACAAGTGCCATAATTATTAATGTTGTCAAGAAGAGTGTTTAACAAGAGCCATAATTACTAATGTTGTCAAGAAGAGTGTTTAACAAGAGCCATAATTACTAATGTTGTCAAGAAGAGTGTTTAACAAGAGCCATAATTACTAATGTTGTCAAGAAGAGTGTTTAACAAGAGCCATAATTACTAATGTTGTCAAGAAGAGTGTTTAACAAGAGCCATAATTACTAATGTTGTCAAGAAGAGTGTTTAACAAGAGCCATAATTACTAATGTTGTCAAGAAGAGTGTTTAACAAGAGCCATAATTACTAATGTTGTCAAAAAAGTGTTTAACAAGAGCCATAATTACTAATGTTGTCAAGTTTAACAAAAAGTGTTTAACAAGAGCCATAATTACTAATGTTGTCAAGAAGAGTGTTTAACAAGAGCCATAATTACTAATGTTGTCAGAAAGTGTTTAACAAGAGCCATAATTACTAATGTTGTCAAGTGTTTAACAAAGAGTGTTTAACAAGAGCCATAATTACTAATGTTGTCAAGAAGAGTGTTTAACAAGAGCCATAATTACTAATGTTGTCAAGAAGAGTGTTTAACAAGAGCCATAATTACTAATGTTGTCAAGAAGAGTGTTTAACAAGAGCCATAATTACTAATGTTGTCAAGAAGAGTGTTTAACAAGAGCCATAATTACTAATGTTGTCAAGAAAGTGTTTAACAAGAGCCATAATTACTAATGTTGTCAAGAAAGTGTTTAACAAGAGCCATAATTACTAATGTTGTCAAAGTGTTTAACAAGAGCCATAATTACTAATGTTGTCAAGAAGAGTGTTTAACAAGAGCCATAATTACTAATGTTGTCAAGAAGAGTGTTTAACAAGAGCCATAATTACTAATGTTGTCAAGAAGAGTGTTTAACAAGAGCCATAATTACTAATGTTGTCAAGAAGAGTGTTTAACAAGAGCCATAATTACTAATGTTGTCAAGAAGAGTGTTTAACAAGAGCCATAATTACTAATGTTGTCAAGCCATAATTACTAAGAGTGTTTAACAAGAGCCATAATTACTAATGTTGTCAAGAAAGTGTTTAACAAGAGCCATAATTACTAATGTTGTCAAAAAGTGTTTAACAAGAGCCATAATTACTAATGTTGTCAAGAAGTTTAACAAGTGTTTAACAAGAGCCATAATTACTAATGTTGTCAAGAAGAGTGTTTAACAAGAGCCATAATTACTAATGTTGTCAAGAAGAGTGTTTAACAAGAGCCATAATTACTAATGTTGTCAAGAAGAGTGTTTAACAAGAGCCATAATTACTAATGTTGTCAAGAAGAGTGTTTAACAAGAGCCATAATTACTAATGTTGTCAAGAAGAGTGTTTAACAAGAGCCATAATTACTAATGTTGTCAAGAAGAGTGTTTAACAAGAGCCATAATTTAATGTTGTCAAGAAAGTGTTTAACAAGAGCCATAATTAATGTTGTCAAGAAGAGTGTTTAACAAGAGCCATAATTACTAATGTTGTCAAGAAGAGTGTTTAACAAGAGCCATAATTACTAATGTTGTCAAGTTTAACAAGAGTGTTTAACAAGAGCCATAATTACTAATGTTGTCAAGAAGAGTGTTTAACAAGAGCCATAATTACTAATGTTGTCAAGAAGAGTGTTTAACAAGAGCCATAATTACTAATGTTGTCAAGAAGAGTGTTTAACAAGAGCCATAATTACTAATGTTGTCAAGAAAGTGTTTAACAAGAGCCATAATTACTAATGTTGTCAAAAGAGTGTTTAACAAGAGCCATAATTACTAATGTTGTCAAGAAGTGTTTAACAAGAGCCATAATTACTAATGTTGTCAAGAAGAGTGTTTAACAAGAGCCATAATTACTAATGTTGTCAAAAAGTGTTTAACAAGAGCCATAATTACTAATGTTGTCAAGAAGAGTGTTTAACAAGAGCCATAATTACTAATGTTGTCAAAAGAGTGTTTAACAAGAGCCATAATTACTAATGTTGTCAAGAAGAGTGTTTAACAAGAGCCATAATTACTAATGTTGTCAAGAAGCCATAATTACTAATGTTTAACAAGAGCCATAATTACTAATGTTGTCAAGAAGAGTGTTTAACAAGAGCCATAATTACTAATGTTGTCAAGAAGAGTGTTTAACAAGAGCCATAATTACTAATGTTGTCAAGCCATAATTACTAAGAGTGTTTAACAAGAGCCATAATTACTAATGTTGTCTAATGTTGTCAAGAAAGAAGAGTGTTTAACAAGAGCCATAATTACTAATGTTGTCAAGAAGAGTGTTTAACAAGAGCCATAATTACTAATGTTGTCAAGAAGAGTGTTTAACAAGAGCCATAATTACTAATGTTGTCAAGAAAGTGTTTAACAAGAGCCATAATTACTAATGTTGTCAAAAAAGTGTTTAACAAGAGCCATAATTACTAATGTTGTCAAAAAGTGTTTAACAAGAGCCATAATTACTAATGTTGTCAAGAAGAGTGTTTAACAAGAGCCATAATTACTAATGTTGTCAAAAAGAGTGTTTAACAAGAGCCATAATTACTAATGTTGTCAAGAAGAGTGTTTAACAAGAGCCATAATTACTAATGTTGTCAAGAAGAGTGTTTAACAAGAGCCATAATTACTAATGTTGTCAAGAAGAGTGTTTAACAAGAGCCATAATTACTAATGTTGTCAAGAAGAGTGTTTAACAAGAGCCATAATTACTAATGTTGTCAAGAAGAGTGTTTAACAAGAGCCATAATTACTAATGTTGTCAAAAAGTGTTTAACAAGAGCCATAATTACTAATGTTGTCAAGAAGAGTGTTTAACAAGAGCCATAATTACTAATGTTGTCAAGAAGAGTGTTTAACAAGAGCCATAATTACTAATGTTGTCAAGAAGAGTGTTTAACAAGAGCCATAATTACTAATGTTGTCAAGAAAGTGTTTAACAAGAGCCATAATTACTAATGTTGTCAAGAAGAGTGTTTAACAAGAGCCATAATTACTAATGTTGTCAAAAGAGTGTTTAGCAAGAAACATAATTACTAATGTTGTTAAAAGTGTTTAACAAGAGCCATAATTACTAATGTTGTCAAAAAGTGTTTAACAAGAGCCATAATTACTAATGTTGTCAAGAAGAGTGTTTAACAAGAGCCATAATTACTAATGTTGTCAAGAAGAGTGTTTAACAAGAGCCATAATTACTAATGTTGTCAAGAAGAGTGTTTAACAAGAGCCATAATTACTAATGTTGTCAAAAAGTGTTTAACAAGAGCCATAATTACTAATGTTGTCAAAAAGTGTTTAACAAGAGCCATAATTACTAATGTTGTCAAGAAGAGTGTTTAACAAGAGCCATAATTACTAATGTTGTCAAGAAGAGTGTTTAACAAGAGCCATAATTACTAATGTTGTCAAGAAGAGTGTTTAACAAGAGCCATAATTACTAATGTTGTCAAAAAAGTGTTTAACAAGAGCCATAATTACTAATGTTGTCAAGAAAGTGTTTAACAAGAGCCATAATTACTAATGTTGTCAAAAGTGTTTAACAAGAGCCATAATTACTAATGTTGTCAAAAGAGTGTTTAACAAGAGCCATAATTACTAATGTTGTCAAAAGAGTGTTTAACAAGAGCCATAATTACTAATGTTGTCAAAAGAGTGTTTAACAAGAGCCATAATTACTAATGTTGTCATAATTACTAAAAGTGTTTAACAAGAGCCATAATTACTAATGTTGTCAAGAAGAGTGTTTAACAAGAGCCATAATTACTAATGTTGTCAAGAAGAGTGTTTAACAAGAGCCATAATTACTAATGTTGTCAAGAAGAGTGTTTAACAAGAGCCATAATACTAATGTTTACTAATGTTGTCAAGAAGAGTGTTTAATGTTGTCAAGAAGCCATAATTACTAATGTTGTCAAGAAGAGTGTTTAACAAGAGCCATAATTACTAATGTTCAAGAAAGTGTTTAACAAGAGCCATAATTACTAATGTTGTCAAAAAGTGTTTAACAAGAGCCATAATTACTAATGTTGTCAAAAAGTGTTTAACAAGAGCCATAATTACTAATGTTGTCAAAAAAGTGTTTAACAAGAGCCATAATTACTAATGTTGTCAAGAAAGTGTTTAACAAGAGCCATAATTACTAATGTTGTCAAGAAGAGTGTTTAACAAGAGCCATAATTACTAATGTTGTCAAGAAGTGTTTAACAAGAGCCATAATTACTAATGTTGTCAAAAAGAGTGTTTAACAAGAGCCATAATTACTAATGTTGTCAAAAAGAGTGTTTAACAAGAGCCATAATTACTAATGTTGTCAAAAAGAGTGTTTAACAAGAGCCATAATTACTAATGTTGTCAAGAAGAGTGTTTAACAAAAGCCATAATTACTAATGTTGTCAAGAAAGAGTGTTTGTTTAGCCATAATTACTAATGTTGTCAAGAAGAGTGTTTAACAAGAGCCATAATTACTAATGTTGTCAAAGCCATAATTACTAATGTTGTCAAAAAAGTGTTTAACAAGAGCCATAATTACTAATGTTGTCAAGAAGAGTGTTTAACAAGAGCCATAATTACTAATGTTGTCAAGAAGAGTGTTTAACAAGAGCCATAATTACTAATGTTGTCAAGCCATAATTAAGTCAAGAAGTGTTTAACAAGAGCCATAATTACTAATGTTGTCAAGAAGAGTGTTTAACAAGAGCCATAATTACTAATGTTGTCAAGAAGAGTGTTTAACAAGAGCCATAATTACTAATGTTGTCAAAAGAGTGTTTAACAAGAGCCATAATTACTAATGTTGTCAAAAAGTGTTTAACAAGAGCCATAATTACTAATGTTGTCAAAAGAGTGTTTAACAAGAGCCATAATTACTAATGTTGTCAAGAAGAGTGTTTAACAAGAGCCATAATTACTAATGTTGTCAAGAAGAGTGTTTAGCAAGAAACATAATTACTAATGTTGTCAAAAGTGTTTAACAAGAGCCATAATTACTAATGTTGTCAAAAAGTGTTTAACAAGAGCCATAATTACTAATGTTGTCAAGAAGAGTGTTTTAAAAAGCCATAATTACTAATGTTGTCAAGAAGAGTGTTTAACAAGAGCCATAATTACTAATGTTGTCAAGAAGAGTGTTTAACAAGAGCCATAATTACTAATGTTGTCAAGAAGTGTTTAACAAGAGCCATAATTACTAATGTTGTCAAGAAGAGTGTTTAACAAGAGCCATAATTACTAATGTTGTCAAGAAGAGTGTTTAACAAGAGCCATAATTACTAATGTTGTCAAAAAGAGTGTTTAACAAGAGCCATAATTACTAATGTTGTCAAGAAGAGTGTTTAACAAGAGCCATAATTACTAATGTTGTCAAAAAGTGTTTAACAAGAGCCATAATTACTAATGTTGTCAAGAAGAGTGTTTAACAAGAGCCATAATTACTAATGTTGTCAAGAAGAGTGTTTAACAAGAGCCATAATTACTAATGTTGTCAAGAAGAGTGTTTAACAAGAGCCATAATTACTAATGTTGTCAAGAAGAGTGTTTAACAAGAGCCATAATTACTAATGTTGTCAAGAAGAGTGTTTAACAAGAGCCATAATTACTAATGTTGTCAAGAAGAGTGTTTAACAAGAGCCATAATTACTAATGTTGTCAATTAAAGTGTTTAACAAGAGCCATAATTACTAATGTTGTCAAGAAAGTGTTTAACAAGAGCCATAATTACTAATGTTGTCAAGAAGAGTGTTTAACAAGAGCCATAATTACTAATGTTGTCAAGAAGAGTGTTTAACAAGAGCCATAATTACTAATGTTGTCAAGAAAGTGTTTAACAAGAGCCATAATTACTAATGTTGTCAAAAAGAGTGTTTAACAAGAGCCATAATTACTAATGTTGTCAAAAAGTGTTTAACAAGAGCCATAATTACTAATGTTGTCAAGAAGAGTGTTTAACAAGAGCCATAATTACTAATGTTGTCAAGAAGAGTGTTTAACAAGAGCCATAATTACTAATGTTGTCAAGAAGAGTGTTTAACAAGAGCCATAATTACTAATGTTGTCAAGAAGAGTGTTTAACAAGAGCCATAATTACTAATGTTGTCAAAAAGTGTTTAACAAGAGCCATAATTACTAATGTTGTCAAAAAGTGTTTAACAAGAGCCATAATTACTAATGTTGTCAAGAAGAGTGTTTAACAAGAGCCATAATTACTAATGTTGTCAAGAAGAGTGTTTAACAAGAGCCATAATTACTAATGTTGTCAAGAAGAGTGTTTAACAAGAGCCATAATTACTAATGTTGTCAAGAAGTGTTTAACAAGAGCCATAATTACTAATGTTGTCAAGAAGAGTGTTTAACAAGAGCCATAATTACTAATGTTGTCAAGAAGAGTGTTTAACAAGAGCCATAATTACTAATGTTGTCAAAAAGTGTTTAACAAGAGCCATAATTACTAATGTTGTCAAAAAGTGTTTAACAAGAGCCATAATTACTAATGTTGTCAAGAAGTGTTTAACAAGAGCCATAATTATAAGTGTTTAACAAGAGCCATAATTACTAATGTTGTCAAGAAGAGTGTTTAACAAGAGCCATAATTACTAATGTTGTCAAAAAAGTGTTTAACAAGAGCCATAATTACTAATGTTGTCAAGAAGTGTTTAACAAGAGCCATAATTACTAATGTTGTCAAGAAGTGTTTAACAAGAGCCATAATTACTAATGTTGTCAAGAAAGTGTTTAACAAGAGCCATAATTACTAATGTTGTCAAGAAGAGTGTTTAACAAGAGCCATAATTACTAATGTTGTCAAGAAGTGTTTAACAAGAGCCATAATTACTAATGTTGTCAAGAAGAGTGTTTAACAAGAGCCATAATTACTAATGTTGTCAAAAAGAGTGTTTAACAAGAGCCATAATTACTAATGTTGTCAAAAGAGTGTTTAACAAGAGCCATAATTACTAATGTTGTCAAGAAGAGTGTTTAACAAGAGCCATAATTACTAATGTTGTCAAGAAGAGTGTTTAACAAGAGCCATAATTACTAATGTTGTCAAGAAGAGTGTTTAACAAGAGCCATAATTACTAATGTTGTCAAGAAAGTGTTTAACAAGAGCCATAATTACTAATGTTGTCAAAAGTGTTTAACAAGAGCCATAATTACTAATGTTGTCAAGAAAGTGTTTAACAAGAGCCATAATTACTAATGTTGTCAAGAAGAGTGTTTAACAAGAGCCATAATTACTAATGTTGTCAAGAAGAGTGTTTAACAAGAGCCATAATTACTAATGTTGTCAAGAAGTGTTTAACAAGAGCCATAATTACTAATGTTGTCAAGAAGAGTGTTTAACAAGAGCCATAATTACTAATGTTGTCAAAAAGTGTTTAAACAAGAGCCATAATTACTAATGTTGTCAAGAAGAGTGTTTAACAAGAGCCATAATTACTAATGTTGTCAAGAGTGTTTAACAAGAGCCATAATTACTAATGTTGTCAAGAAGAGTGTTTAACAAGAGCCATAATTACTAATGTTGTCAAGAAGTGAGCCATAATTACTAATGTTGTCAAGAAGAGTGTTTAACAAGAGCCATAATTACTAATGTTGTCATGTTGTCAAGAAGAGTGTTTAACAAGAGCCATAATTACTAAGTGTTTAACAAGAGCCATAATTACTAATGTTGTCAAAAAGAGTGTTTAACAAGAGCCATAATTACTAATGTTGTCAAGAAGAGTGTTTAACAAGAGCCATAATTACTAATGTTGTCAAGAAGAGTGTTTAACAAGAGCCATAATTACTAATGTTGTCAAGAAGAGTGTTTAACAAGAGCCATAATTACTAATGTTGTCAAAAAAGTGTTTAACAAGAGCCACGATTACTAATGTTGTCAAAAGTGTTTAACAAGAGCCATAATTACTAATGTTGTCAAAAGAGTGTTTAACAAGAGCCATAATTACTAATGTTGTCAAGAAGAGTGTTTAACAAGAGCCATAATTACTAATGTTGTCAAGAAGTGTTTAACAAGAGCCATAATTACTAATGTTGTCAAGAAGAGTGTTTAACAAGAGCCATAATTACTAATGTTGTCAAGAAAGTGTTTAACAAGAGCCATAATTACTAATGTTGTCAAAATGTGTTTAACAAGAGCCATAATTACTAAATTACTAATGTTGTCAAAAGAGTGTTTAACAAGAGCCATAATTACTAATGTTGTCAAGAAAAGTGCTTAACAAGAGCCATAATAACTAATTTGTATACTTCAAGAAATTACATTTGTTTTATAACTTAATTGTGTATCTTATGTAATATATGGATTCAACCAGAATAATGATTTCATCTTTACATTTTAATATAATTCCAAATGAAATCCAGGATTAGCGCTGTGTGTGTATATATATAAACACACACATACATGCACATAAAAATCGACGAATTTAAGCATCTCAAGTGAAGTTTTATCTAGGTATAAAATAAATAAAACTACCCTTCATTCTCCGGACAACAACAACAACAATAAAAAAAAAAAACAGTGCAAATTGTAAAGTAAACACAGGCACACCTTTAATCTTAATATATGTTACAGATAACAATACACAGACTTTTAAGAAAGGCAATTGTAGTTGTAATTATAGCTAACAGATGCTGTTATATTCAATAACAAACACACTGCAAGGTTTGAGTTGCCCTAAACCTCACATACCATATTCTCTGCAGACAAATAATTATGATAATTATACATCTAAAAAAACCCTTTCTATTATCAATGTTTAATTTTCGCATGGGGCTTTCCAAGCCATATTTTTACAGATAACAATTTGATCTAATTAGCTCTGCTCAAAGTTGGAAGTGCATAAAACTCCAACATGTTGCCGAGGGAAGCCACGTAGAATTAACAACAACATCATTGTACGCCTCTTCCGCACTTTGGAATCCTTGGACGAAACACCAAATTGTAACCGCTTGGATTGTTAAAATGTGTAAAAAATGAGTCATTCTTTAAAACACTTTCGAAAACTAGTTAAAATAATAGAAATACATTTTGTCTATAATCATAAGACTATAATATGTGTAAAAACCATATAAAGTCATTTGTCTTACAACACCAAAGATGCTCACCATTTCAGCTGTGGGGGTGTCATAATGTGACGGTCAGTTTAACTATTCGTTGGTAAAAGAGTAGCCCAAGAGTTAGCAATGGATGATGATGACCAGCTGCCTTCCCTCTTGTCTTACATTACTAAATTAGGGACGCCTAGTGCAGATAGTCCTCGTGTAGCTCTGCGCGAAATTCAAAACAAACAAAACATATGTCTTAGAATTTGTGGATTGACAAATACCATACTGTTTAATAATATTCAAATGCATAATAATAATGTGTGCATCTGTTGTTTTTATTGTGATTTTTTTATGCTTTTACAATTTATTCGCGATGAAACACATTTTAAAAACTAAATAGTATTAGAGAGAAAACATTGTCTGAATATAAAACTGAGAGCGAAGTATTAGAAACCAATACAAACTACGAATACACAAACACTTTATTGTAAAGAAATGTATGATATCTTAATATGATTTGTTTGTTTGTTTGTTTGTTTTTGATTTTTGCGCAAAGCTACACGAGGACTATGCGCTAGCCGTCCCTAATGTAGTAGTGTAAGGCTAGAAGGAAGGCAGCTAGTCATCACCATCCATCGCCAACTCTTGGGCTACTCTTCTACCATCGAATAGTGGGATTGACAGTAACATTATAACGCCCTCACGGCTAGAAGGGCGAGCATGTTTGGTGTGATGGGGATTCGAACCCGAGACCCTCGAATTACGAGACGAGTGCCTTAACCACCTGGCCATGCCGGGCCGTCTTAAGAAGAAAACCACAATACTTTCCATCATGGACCAAGAACAAGTTATTTCATTTCCAAAACGTTTCTCACAGCGTGTAGTGTGTTGTAGTAAAGCAATTTTGAGTATACTAATCAGTAAAACATGTGACAAACACAGTGAATATAAATGAATGGTGAAACGAGGAAAATCAGAACTACATTATGACAGTTTTTATTGTCATTGTTTGTCGAGATGTTAAACGGTGTCAAAATGTTGAATCATTGTCTGTTTGTTTGAGGTTAAGCAAAAATCTACACAGTGGGCTATCTGCGCTCTGTCCACCACAGGTATCGAAACACGGTTTTTAGCTTAAGTCCGCAGACATCTCGCTGTGCCATTGGGGGGAGGGCGTCATTTGGGAACATTGTTCTCCCAGTTCAATGGAGGTTTAATTGTCAGTATGCTGGCTTGAGGTTTCATCGTTAAGAAAAATAAATATATTGTCAAAGTAAATCTACATGACCTATTCATAAACAACCCCTCCCTCCCCTGGAACAGTGGTAAGTCTTCGGATTTACAAAGCTAAACTCAACAGTTCAACTCCCCTCGCTAGACATAGCAGATAACCGGATGTGTCTTTGTTATAAAGAAACACACACATAAGGAAAATGTAAAATATGTTATTCATTTTTACCAAGGTGTGTGTTTTTTCTCATAGCAAAACCACATCGGGCTATCTGCTGATTCCACCAAGGGGAATCGAACTCCTGATTTTAGCGTTGTAAATCCGCAGACTTACCGCTGTAACAGCGAGGAACTTTTGCCAAGGATTCATTATTTTTTAAACAGTATAAACAGTTTACGCACACCGTGAAAGAAAATTGTTAACGGATATATTACCCTTGTTCTAAAATATAATGAAACTCCTTAAGTTTCATATGTATGAAGCTCTCACCAAATATACAAAACTACAGCGTGGTCTGTAACCTTATGAAAGTAATTTAGTTTCTCACACACGAAAGCCTCATTAAAACTATAAAGTATATATGTATATAAAGTATAAACTATATGTACTAATTCATCTTACCCAGGGTCCCCGAAAGCGTTCTTTTTGAAGAGTAGACAAAACCAAAATTACGAGTAACAAATATTTTTATATCTTTCTTTGAAGTTCATATGTCATGCTTTGTTGTGGCCTACAGAGTGCATAATTCTTCTCGTGATTCATGACACGTGCACGTTTTAATGACGTCACTATAGTACAGATTTCAATGGTAAGCGTCTCTGATGTGACGTTATTTTAGTGCCTACTGACTAACTGACAGACAACACACTACTAAATAACGGTGCGAGTTGGTATGACAGGTGACTATTCCAAAACTGTAGAGCGATGGAACTACTAAGCTAAGAAGCTTTAGCAAAAAATAATACTTTTTTTTTTTTGCAACTTATTGGAAGTCCTTGGAAAATATTCTCGCTAAACGTTCTTAATGAGACACATGGAGTAAATGGCCATCGCTAATTTAAAACTGGTGCCTAAAGGTCAGGCTCACCCACTGCTTATAGGACTAATCTTTATTGAATATAACCTACTCGCTATTCGTTTGTAAATGAATATTCCAAGAGTTGACAATGAATGATGTTGATTCTCTCTACGCTATCACTACAAAGTTAAAAAGGGCTAGCCCACACAGCCCTCAAGTTGTTTTGTGCAAAACACAAACAACAAACAGGTGACCTTAATTGAACAGTAGAGTAAACTTTCAATGTTCTTACAGTGCAAGGCAATATCTGAACTAGAACTCACAAACTTCCGCAATATGGGTTGTCTTGCCATCCGGCCCTAGATTATACAATAACAAATTCTGAATAGAATATAAATCTCTTTCTTTTTAACTATGTTTACTACTGGCTTCTAGGATTTTCAAACAGTTTGTTGTTAACATAGAACTACACATTGGGCTATCTTATTATGCCCACCACGCTTGTAACATTAGAAGTCTTCTAACTTTCCGCGAATTTACAGGGGAGTAAGTTTGTTGTTGTTTCGTGTGTGTATATATATATAGAAAAAGGATTTGAGATAGAAAGTATGACAAACATTTTGAAAGTAAGAGATAACGGGTAAGACATGGGTATTTACAGATATTAAAATTGTTCTGTATCACAAAGTAAGAGATAACGGGTAAGACATGGGTATTTACAGATATTAAAATTGTTCTGTATCACAAAGTAAGAGATAACGGGTAAGACATGGGTATTTACAGATATTAAAATTGTTCTGTATCACAAAGTAAGAGATAACGGGTAAGACATGGGTATTTACAGATATTAAAATTGTTCTGTATCACAAAGTAAGAGATAACGGGTAAGACATGGGTATTTACAGATATTAAAATTGTTCTGTATCACTGTAGGCATCGTAGTTGTCTTTACACATCTGTAAATGAAATGCTAATTTTAAACTTGAATTATTACAAAGGAACGTATAGGCCCTCAAATAAAATACTGATAAGGTAACAATAGATTTTTCCTCCTTTTCCATCTGAACACCGACATATCCCAACCCATTCTTTAGCCAGCTAAGTAAATAGACAGACTGTTCCTTCTTTCTCATCTTAACTGGGTCCGGCATGGCCAGGTGGTTAAGGCACTCGATTCGTAATCTGATAGTCGCGGGTTCAAATCCCCGTCACATCAAAATTTGATGTGAGTAAAACTCTTTGAGCAAAATTCAAAACAAACCAAATTATCTGAACACCGACATATCCTAACCCATTATTTAGCTAGCTAAGTAAATAGACAGACTGTTCTCTCTTTCTTATCTTAACACCAACATATTCCTACCCATTTTTAGCTAGCTAATTAAATAAATAGATTGTTTAAATTTTAAACATGTTTTTTACCGGGTTATTGTCCTGAAGTTAAATAAACTTTCAATAAGAAGTCTTACAAGCTCTAGTATTTGTTTTGATACTATGTTAAGAGGAAATGTGAAGTGTTACTTATAATAAGATAACGTTTTACTTCTCTGTGTGTGCGTATAAATAAGTTTGTGTATCTTACCAAGAGAGGTAATCATGAAACATGTTTTGACAATTGACGGAATTCGAAACAAACCTTAAAAAAACAGTTGAATCACTCGCTATTTTCCTTTTTCTAATACGAAATGTTTACCTTATATTTACTGTAATAGGCTTATGGTGAGATTTTAATTTCCTATAAATATGCAATGCTCAACCGCAATAATCATAATAAGATAGGAAGATAGATAGAGTCCGCTCTGAGATCAAGGATCACATATTGAGGGAAGCAACTGCATACATTATATCCATCAGAAATGAGAAAATACCTAGGAATACTCTTCAATAAAACCACACCAAATATACTGAAATAAAAATAATACTTAGGAATACTCTTCAATAAAACCACACCAAATATACTGAAATAAGAAATAGTTGGGAATACTCTTGAATAAAAACCACACCAAATATAATACAGTCAGAAATGCTTGGGAATATTCTTCAATAAAACCACACCAAATATACCGAAATAAGAAATACTTGAGAATATTCTTCAAGAGAACCACACGAAACATTCTGAAATAAGAAACACTTGAGAATATTCTTCAATAAAATCACACTAAATATACTGAAATAAGAAATACTTGGGAATAATCTACAATAAAACCACACCAAATATACTGAAATAAGAAATAGTTGGGAATACTCTTGAATAAAAACCACACCAAATATAATACAGTCAGAAATGCTTGGGAATATTCTTCAATAAAACCACACCAAATATACCGAAATAAGAAATACTTGAGAATATTCTTCAAGAGAACCACACGAAACATTCTGAAATAAGAAACACTTGAGAATATTCTTCAATAAAATCACACTAAATATACTGAAATAAGAAATACTTGGGAATAATCTACAATAAAACCACACCAAATATACTGAAATAAGAAATACTTGGAAATACTCTTCAATAAAACCACACCAAATATACTGAAATAAAAAATACTTAGGAATACTCTTCAATAAAACCACACAAAACTGATACACGCCTAAACGAAAGAGTATATAGGTTTGTGCTTAAATAAAACCACATCAAACTGATATACACATACAAACAAAAGAGGAACTGACTATTTAATTCAAAGTTACTGTAAAACTGCATTTCTCGTTAAAGAAATGTAAGTTTAAAAGTAGAATAGTGTGTTTCGATGAAATATTTTAACAGTTGGGCAGCAGCTGTTTTCACAATCATGAACGTTTTAAGTTTAAATTCAGACAAAGAAAAACACATTGGAAATGTAACAACTCTGAGAACATTCGAAAACCTTCTATGGTATGAAAAGTTAAGAAAATCAAACACCATCTTTTATTACCATGACGTCCAGATAACTAATTGTTTTATACTATTTGAAACTGTATGTTACTCTTCACTCATAAAATCATCATAAATTGAAAAAACGTTTGTTTGCTACGTAAAAGTATACGTGATGTGAGGTGACGTCATAATGTCTAAGTTTGTGTTTGTTTTTCGTTCAATTTGAATTTCGCGCAAAACTACACGAAGGCTATCTGTCCCTAGTTTAGCAGTGTGAGAATAGAAGGAAGTCATCACCACTCACCGCTAACTCTTGGGCTACTCTTTTTACCAACGAATAGTGGGATTGACCGTCACATTATAACGCCTCCACGGCTGAAAGGGGCGAGCATGTTTGGTGTGACGGGATTAATGCTTGAATTATGATAATCCTTTACAATTTCATTACCCGTTTCTCAACATTCCAGTGGATTTATAAAATAAAATATATCAATGACGATCCACCGCAAATATCAAAGCCTTATTTTTAGTGTCAGAAAACAACTGACTTCCTACTGAGCCACTGGTGTAGGAAGGGGGTGAAGGGGTGGCATTTGTTTATGGATTGAAAATCAGGAAAAACTACTTTCATCATTCTTTATAATGGGGGAGAAAAGAAGCAAACACACTTTAAGGATTATAATTATTTTCCTTGAGATAAAACAACGAATAAAACTTTGATAAACGATCACATGTGCAAACGCTGTAACTGTTAACGCGGTTATATCTTTGCTTTAATTACTTATCGTGAATGGCGTTTGTAGCTAACCGAAAAAATAAAAATAAAAATAGCAACATTAAAATTTAAATGAAATGAACAATTTTCCTAAATGCACCAACTATTCTAACAAATTAATGTTGCATATACATCATCAAAAAAGGTTTTCATTCGAAAACTATTGAAACCGGCTAGATACGTTTCACGCTGACGTATGAAAGGAATGTGAAACTTAATCACTGTTATAAAAAAAAATAAATAAAAATAAAATGAAACCATATATAATTTCTTGGTTGAAGAAGCAAAGATGAAGCTCTGGTACCTGCAGCGTTACAATGTTTTACAAAGCAATAAACATTCACCACGCCGAGATGCACAAAGTTGAATATAATGTGTTGCTTCCTCAGTTTCAAAATGCGCGCTACATTAGCATGCAAATATGGTTCCTTTCTCTTTCTGTAAAGCCAGGCAAGTGGGTGTGCAGCGATTTCTAAACGTTATCTAACGAATACAGATTGCTGTAATTGTAGTTTGCGGTAATTAGGTGTTTTTCATTGAATTGAGTCAAAGTTTTGAAGAATGACCTTGCAAGTACTAGATGGAAACCCGTAGCATATGTATTAGGAAGTATCCCGAGCCATTATTTAACCCTTGACTGAAATCTGATGTAAACTTTCGCAAGTGAAATGATTACCGAACGGGAATCTTGTGGCATTCCTGGCAGCGTGTCTTCCATTAGTACAAATCGTGCGCTACTTCCAAGCCACTGAATCTGAATAGTTAATCTAGTAAGCGATTCTGAAAGGGGTAGACCACGCAATTGTTCAGTTTAGTAATATGCATATACAGTCACAAAATCTCCTCACCCCAACTCTCCTTGTATTAACGATCTAGCGTATCACCAAAACACGAGTACAACCCACCAATAAGGAAACACACCACTTCTCCAGCCAAGCATGATGTGCTATTGTAGGTGGTAGGTGTCAGTTTTCTTTTTCTCCCCAGACTCCAAACGTCTCGACAGCTAACGCGAAGTCAGTTCAAATACTGACAACAAAACGGAAACTTCTGTGTAGAAGAGTTGTCATCTAAATGTTGCTAGTCGGGTATGGCTATTGATTAGCCTGTTGTAGTTAGAATAGAGGGTCCATGGTTGGCATTTCGTTACGCAATGGCTCACTGCATTTTCAAGTTTTGAATGCAATATAGAAAAGACTGTTAAATTTCGTTACTCGTCCAAACAAGATTAGAGCAAGTATTGGAGGAATAATGAGGATTAGCCGTTTCTGCTATAATATATAAGTTCAAAATTAGAAGAGACCATACATAGCATAGTTTCAGATAAATATACGAAGCGAACTCACAAAACGTTGCTGTAGTTGCCAATGTGTTTTCCACCGTAGTAATAAATAACACATCACAGTTAAACATTTAAACTATTAAAGTATTCCTTCCACCTAAAGAAAAATCTGTTTTCTTTGCTTCCGTGAGTCTTCTGACAGGAAAGATTTGTTTGTTATGAAATGTGTTAGAGAAATAAAACAGGAAAGATTTGTTTGTTATGAAATCTGTTAGAGAAATAGAACAAAAAAAATTGTTTGTTATAAAATGTGTTAGAGAAACAGAACAGGAAAGATTTGTTTGTTATGAAATGTGTTAGAGAAATAGAACAGGAAAGATTTGTTTGTGATGAAATGTGTTAGAGAAACAGAACAGGAAAGATTTGTTTGTGTATTAGAGAAACAGAACAGGAAAGAATTGTTTGTTATGAAATGTGTTAGAGAAACAGAACAGAAAAGATTTGTTTGTTATGAAATGTGTTAGAGAAACAGAACAGGAAAGATTTGTTTGTGTATTAGAGAAACAGAACAGGAAAGAATTGTTTGTTATGAAATGTGTTAGAGAAACAAAACAGGAAAGATTTGTTTGTTATGAAATGTGTTAGAGAAACAGAACAGGAAAGATTTGTTTGTTATGAAATGTGTTAGAGAAACAGAACAGGAGAGATTTGTTTGTTATGAAATGTGCTAGAAAAACAGAACAGTAAAGATTTGTTTGTTATAAAACACGAAAAAAGAATGGGAAAGGTTTTTTGTTATGAAACCTTTTACACAAAAAGAACAGAATAAAAACTGTTGTTTAGGAACGTTTTAAACTACAACACAGAAAAGAGTTGTGTATTCTGATGAAATGTGTTAAAGAAAAATAACAGGATATTGTTTATTGTTAAATAACGTATAAAAAACAGGAGCAAGCAGAAAAGGGAACGTTTACTGTCGTGAAATCTGCTAAAGATAAACAACAACAAAAGGTGGTCTATTCTAATGAAAAGTGGATTACCTACACACGTCTATTTTAGATGTAAGTTTTCCAAACACCTGACTCAGTCCTTCATGTTTCTGGCTAAAGCTGTGTCTTAGTTTAGCCATGGTTGCCGAGAATTCTATCTCCGTTGAAAACCATTCATTGAATAATACAATTTAAAAGAAAAATTCACTTAAAGTTAACGTAAAAAAAATTATATTGGATTTAAAATATCGAACCATCTAAAACTATAGACGCTATGAAAGTAGCATACAATTTTTACCTAAATGTTACAATAATTGTTTCAAAAGAGCAAACACAACATCAACAGCAGAGCCACAAAGTATAGTTGTAGAAAAATGTATCTGCAACTTTAAACAAATACTACTGACGTATTCTATATTCCAACATTAAACTAATACTAATCAAGCATTCTCATGTACAATTTTATATTAATACTATTGAAACATTCTCATGTGCAACTTTAAATTATAACTACTGAAGCATTCCCATGGGCAACTTTATATTAATACTACTGAAGGATTCTCACGAACAACTTTAAATTAACACTACTAAAGAATTCTCAAGTACAACTTTAAACCAATACTCCTAAAGCTTTCTTATCTGCAATTTTAAAAAATATTACTAAAGAATTCTCATCTGAAAATTTAAACTAATATTATTGAAAAATTCTCAACTACAACTTTAAACTAATACTGCTGAAGTATTGTCATTTACAACTTTAAATTAATACTAGTGAAGTATTTCATCTGACATTTTAATCCAATACTACTGAAGAATTCTTTTCTGAAACTTTAAACTAATATTACGAAAACGTTTTCATCAGCATCTTTAAACTAATAATATTGAAGCATTCTCATCTGCAACCTTAAACTAATAAACCTGAAGCGTTCTCATTTGAAACTTTCAACAAATACTACTTAAGCGTTCTCATCTGCAACTTTAACAGTTCTAAAGCATTCTCAACTGAAACTTTAACCTCATATTACTGAAGCATTCTCAGTTGCAAGATCAAACTAATACTACTGAAGAATTTTCATCTGCAACTTTAATACCATTAAGCATTCTCATCTGCATCTTTAAACCAATATCACTGAAGCATTGTCATCTGCAACTTTAAATAAATATTACTTAATGATTCTCATCTGCGACTTTAAACTAATATTACTGAATTAAATCTCATACGAAACTCTAAACAAATTCTACTGTAGCGTTCTCATCTGGATCTATAAACTAATATTACTCAAAAAGTCTCATTTGAAACTATAAAAAATACTACTCAAGCGTTCTCATCAGCAACTTTAAACAAATACTACTGAAGGGTTCTCATCTGCACTTTAATACTACTGAAGCATTTTCCTCTGCAATATTAAACTAATATCACTGAAACATTCTCATGTACGACTTTAAATTGATATTACTGAAGCATTCTCATCTGCAACCTTAAACTAATACGGCTGAAGTATTCTGATCAGCAACTTTAAACCTGAAGCTAATACTTCTTATCTGCAACTTTAAACTAATACTACTGAAGCATTCTTATCTGCAACTTTAAACTAATACTACTGAAGCGTTTTCATCTGCAACTTTAATACTACTGAAGCGTTTTCATCTGCAACTTTAATACTACTGAAGCATTCTCTCCTGAAACTTTAAACTAATATTACTCAAACATTCTCATCAGCAAAATTAAACTAATGATATTGAAGCATTCTCTTCTCCATCTTTAAACTAATATTACTGAAGCATTCGCATTTGAAATTCAAAACAAATTCTACTCAAGCGTTCTCATAAGCAACTTTAAACTGATATTACTGAACCATTCTTAACTGCAACTTCAATCCAATACTTCTCTATAGTTCTCATCTCCAACATTAAACTAATACTCCTAAAGCTTTCTCATCTGCAATTTTAAACTAATACTGCTGAAGTATTCTGATCAGCAAATTCAAACTAATAATATTGAAGAATTCTCATTTGCAACTTTAAATGAATACTACTGAAGCAATCTCAACTGACACATTAAACCAATACTACAGAAGCATTCTCATATGCAACTTTAAACTGATACTACTGAAGCGTTCTCATCTCCAAATTCACACTAATACTACTGAAATATTCTCATCTCCAACATTAAATTAATACTACTGAAGCATTCTCATCTCAAACGTAAAAAAATATTACTGAAACATTCTCATCTGTAACTTTAAACCAATACTACTTAAGCATTCTTTACAGCAACTTTAAGCCAATGCTACTAAAGAATTCTCATCTGGAACTTAAAGTAACATTGTAGAAATATTCTCATCTGCAACATTAATACTATCAAAGCATTCTCACCTGCAACTTTAAACCAATATCACTGAAGCATTGTAATCTGCAACTTTAAATTAATATTACTGAATCATTCTCATCTGCGACTTTAAACTAATATTTCTGACGCATTCTCATATGAATTTTTAAACAAATTCTACTGTAGCGTTCTAATCTGCATCTATAAACTAGTATTACTCAAAACGTCTCATTTCAAACTATAAACAAATACTACTCAAGCGTTCTCATCAGCAACTTTAAACAAATACAATTGAAGCGTTCTCATCTGCAACTTTAATACTTCTGAAGCATTTTCACCTGCAATATTAAACTAATGCTACTGAAGCGTTCTCATCTGCAACGTTTATATTACTGAAGCATTCTCATCTGCAACTTTAATACCACTAAAGCATTCTCTTCTGAAACATTAAACTAATATTACTCAAATATTCTCATCAGCAACTTTAAACTAATAATATTGAAGCATTCTCTTCTCCATCTTTAAACTAATAATACTGAAGCATTCTGATTTGAAACTCTAAACAAATTCAACTCAAGCGTTCTCATAAGCAACTTTAACGTGATATTACTGAACCATTCTCATTTGCAACTTTAATCCAATACTTATCAAGAATTCTCATCTCCAACATTAAACTAATACTCCTGAAGCTTTCTTATCTGAAACTTTAAACTAATATTACAGGAAAATTCTCATTTACAACTTTAAACTTATACTACTGAAGCTTTCTTATCTGCAATTTTAAACAATATTACTAAAGCATTCTCATCTACAAATTCACACTAGTACTACTAAAATATACTGAACCACAACTTTAAATTGATGCTATTGAAGCATTCTCGTCTGAAACGTCAAACAAATATTATTTAAACATTCTCATCTGCAACTTTAAACCAATATCAGTGAAGCATTGGCATCTTACTTTAAATTATTATTACTGAATCATTCTCATCTGCATCTTTAAACTAATATTACTCAAAAATTCTCATTTGAAACTATAAACAAATACTACTCAAGCGTTTTCATCAACAACTTTAAACTAATATTACTGATGCATTCTCATCTGCAACTTTAATACTACTGAAGCATTCTCATCTGCAACTTTAATACTTCTAAAGCATTATCAACTGCAACATTAAACTAATATGACTGAAACATTCTTATCTACCTCTTTAATTTGATATTACTGAAGCATTCACATCTGCAACTTTTAACTAATAATATTGAAGAATTCCATTCTGCAAATTGAAACTAATACTACTGATGCATTCTCAACTGACACATTAAACCAACACCACTGAAGCATTCTCATCTGCAACTTTAAACTAATACAACTGAAGCATTCTCATCTGCAACTTTAATACTACTTAAAAATTCTCTCCTGAAACTCTAAACTAATATTACTCAAAATTTCTCATCAACAACTTTAAACTAATCTTACTGAAGCATTGTCATTTGAAACTCTAACCAAATTCTACTCAAGCGATCTCATAAGCAACTTTAAACTAATATTATTAAACAATTCTCATCTGTAACTTTAATCCCATACTTCTGAAGAATTCTCATCTCAAACATTAAACTACTACTCCTGAAGCTTTATCATTTGCAACTTTAAACTAATATTATTTGCGCATTCTCATCTGCAACTTTAAACAAATACTACTGAAGCATTCTCAAGTACAACTTTAAACCAATACTACTAAAGCTTTCTTATCTGCAATTTTAAACAATATTACTAAAGCATTCTCATCTACAAATTCACACTAGTACTACTAAAATATACTGAACCACAACTTTAAATTGATACTATTGAAGCATTCTCGTCTGAAACGTCAAACAAATATTATTTAAACATTCTCATCTGCAACTTTAAACCAATATCAGTGAAGCATTGGCATCTTACTTTAAATTAATATTACTGAATCATTCTCATCTGCATCTTTAAACAAATACTTCTGAAGAATTCTCATCTCCAACCTTAAACTAATACTACTGAAGCTTTCTCATCTGCAAATTTAAACTAATATTACTGGAGCATTCTCATCTGCAACGTTCTACTAATACTATTAAAACATTTTCATCTGAAACTTTAAACCAATACTACTGATGCGTTCTAATCTGCATCTTTAAACTAATATTACTGAAGCATTCTCACCTGCAACTTTAAACTAATATTACAGAAAAATTCTCATCTGCAAATTCAAACTAATACTACTCAAGCATTTTCATGTAAAATTTTATATTAATACTACTGAAGTATTCTCACATAAAACATTAAGTTAATACTACTGAAGCATTTTCATCTTCAACTTTAAACAAATAATACTGAAGCATTCTCAATTGCGACTTTAAACCAATACTACCGAAGCCTTCTCATCTGAGAAACCAATACTACTGAGGGGTTATCCTCTGCATATTTAAACTAATATTACTGAACCGCTCAACAAATAATACTGAAGCATTCTCATATCCAACGTTAAACTAATATTACTGAAACATTATACTCTGAATTTTAAATTAATATTACTGAAGCATTCTCATCGACAAATTTAAACTAGGTAATTGTACTGAAGCATTCTCAAGTGCAACTTTGAACTATAACAACTGTAACATTCTCATCTTCAACTTTAAACTAGGTAATTGTACTGAAGCATTCTCAAGTGCAACTTTAAAGTATAACAACTGTAACATTCTCATCTTCAACTTTAAACTAATATTACTGCAGCATTCTCATCTCAAACTATAAACAAATACTACTGAAGCGTTCTCATCTGCAACTTTAATACTATTTAAGCAATCTCACTATAACTTTAAACTAATATAGCTGAAACATTCAAATCTGCAACATTAAACTAATATTGCTGAAGCATTCTCATCTCTAACTTTAAACTAATATAACTGAAACATTCAAATCTGCAACATTAAACTAATATTACTGAAGCATTCTCATCTCTAACTATAAACAAATACTACTGAAGCGTTCTCATCTGCAACTTTAATACTATTGAAGCAATCTCACTATAACTTTAAACTAATATAACTGAAACATTCAAATCTGCAACATTAAACTAATATTACTGAAGCATTCTCATTTCTAACTTTAAACTAATAATATTGAATCGTTATTATTTGCAACTTTAAACTAATAGTGCTGAAGCGTCATCATCTCCAACTTTAAACTGATAGTGCTGAAGCATCATCATCTGCAACTTTAATACTACTGAAGCATTCTCATCTCAAACAATAAACAAATACTACTTAAGCGTACTCATCTGCAACATTAATACTACTGAAGCATTTGTACCTGCAACTTTAGAATAATATCACTGAAAAATTCTCATCTACGACTTTGAAGTAATATTAATGAAGCATTCTCATCTGCAACTTTAAACTGATACTACTAAAGCGTCGTCATCTGCATCTTTAAATTAATACTACTGAAATATTCTCATCAGCATTTTTAAACTGATACTACTGATACATTCTCATCTGCAACATTAAAGTAATATTAGGGAAACATTCTTATTTGCAACTTTAAACAAATACTACTAAAGCGTTCTCATCTACAAGTAATATTACTGAATCATTCTCATCTGCAACATTAATACTACTGAAGCATTCTCTCCTGCAACTTTAAACTAATATTAATCAAATATTCTCATCTGCAACTTTGAACCAATACTACTTAAAAATTCTTTACTGTAACTTCAAACCAATGCTACTAAAGCATTTTCATTTACAACTTTCAACTAATATTACTGAAGCATTCTCATCTGCAACTTTAAACTAATACTTCTGAAGCATTCTCATCTGCAAATTTAATACAACTGAAACATTCTCACATGCAACTTTAAACTAATATTACTGAAACATTCTCACCAGCACCTTTAAACTAATAAACCTAAAGCGTTCTCATTTGCAACTTTCAACAATTACTACAGAAATATTGTTATTTACAACTTTAAACTACTACTACTGAAGCATTCTAATGAGCAAATTTAAACTAATACTACTGAAGCATTCTCATCTGCGACTTTAAGCTAATACTACTGAAGCATTCTCATATACAACGTTAAACTAATACTACTCAAGCATTCTCATGTACAATTTTATATTAATACTACTGCAGCATTCTCACGTACAACTGTAAATTAATTCTACGGAAGTGTTCTCATCTGCAACTTTAAACTAATATTACTAAAGACTTCTCATCTTCAACTTTAATACTACAAAAGCATTCTCACCTGAAACTTTAACCTAATATTACTGAAGCATTTTCATCTACAAATTTAAACTAAACTTACTGAAGCATTCTCATCAGCAACTGTAAAGTAATACAACTGAAGCACTCTCATCTGCAAATTTAATACTATTAAAGCATACTCACCTGCAACTTTAAACTAATATTACTGAAGCATTTTCAGCTAAAACTTTACACTCTAACTACTGTAGCATTTTCAGCTAAAACTTTACATTCTAACTACTGTAGCATTCTCAGCTAAAACTTTACATTCTAACTACTGTAGCATTTTCATTTGCAACTTTAAACTAATATCACTGATGCATTTTTTCTTGCAACTCTATTAATTTTAGATAAAAACTACTTCTCTGTCGTTTGATTTTTACCATTTTGATTCCACAGGTTTAGCAATGTGTTTACGGATTTGTAACGCTAAAATCCGGGGTTTGATTTGTCGTGGTTGACGTAATACATATAGAAATTGTGTAGCTGTACGCTTAAATTACAACAGTAATTATTTTCAGCCAAAAGTAAACAGACATTCGAGTTTACTGTGTACAGAAATATTGCTAGTTCAATTGATGTTTTAAACGTGTATTTAAGGAAGTTCTATACTATACTATATATATATATATACTTACAGTAAATTAAACAATTTGAATAAAAATATTGATATATGTGCGTTCAGCTGTTTCATTTTAATAACCTACCAGTATAAAATGGTAACACGTACGAGCCGGAGGTATCATCTCCATATGAACTATGACCGCCATTTTGAATACAATAATAGATATTTACAGCTGCTATACTACAGTAAACAGTATATAAAATGTGTGTTGTTTTAGTTTACTTATGTTCAACACAATGAATCTATATTTATAAATAATTTAATAATTCATATTACTAATTTATTCTTTTGAATTATTCAACAGAAAAGCCCTTCGGAAATAACAACTAGGAAGTCCGGTCTCTCGTTTAATTCACCATTTATCACTAATTTACACTGGCTTCAGGGGAATAAGCCCCTCATTAAATGTATAAATTTATGTCAACTACACTGCACCTGTTGTATCCAATACAGACAAGGTTTCTTTCGTTGTCTCTCCGTGAGGCAGCGGTAAGTCTTCGAATTTTTTACTTTAAAGTTAGTGGTGGGATTCCCCTCGACTGAACGCATCACTCGATGTGGCTTTGCTATACACATTTCTTTCATTAGTATATTATACGTATAATGTTTTGAATTTTTTTCTCTAGCCACAGTAAATATACGTAGATATATGTTTCGAGAGATAATTTTAAAAACGTGTAGTACTGACATTTTACCACGTAATTCGAGGGTCGCGAGTTCGAATCCCCGTTACATATAACGCCTCCACGTCTGAAATGGCTAGCATGTTTGGTGTGACGGTGAATGGTGATGACTAGCTGCCTTCCCTCTAGTCTTACACTGCTAAATTAGGGACGGCGAGCCCAGATAGTCCTCGCGTAGTTTTGCGCGAAATTAAGAAAACAAACCAAACGTTTTACCAAGTTACTGTCTTACTTCATTCAAGAGAAAAGGTGATTCAGATATTATAAATAACTAAACCTATAAGACTGATTCTTTAGGACTGAGCACAAATGAACTGTCTGTGCTTTGCTCACCACAATAATACACAGCAATACCGTTAAATCAAGTACCGGTCAGCATAGGTCCAATGGACTTTTGTGCTCTTTTATCCTGCATAAACGTGGTCTTGGAAACCGATGTGCACAAACATGATACTGTGTGTAAGAAGTTTATTACGATATAAAATAGGAAATTATATTTTTATACGATTATGGTTGTTTATTTATATGTTATTTTCTTCTATCGTTTAGTTTATGTGTGATTTCTAGTTGCATTAAAACGACTCACATTCTGCATAATCATTTGAATTTTGAAACTGACACCAGCTTTCCTACCAGTGACTTATAGTACTATTAATGTAGTTATCACATGAGATACACTCTCATGGCCTACCCTGCCATGCTTCACTATGAAAGAGAAAGTCACAAGATCACCATTGAAGAATATAGTTATTACTGGTTGTCATATGATATTAAAATGTATTCTTTGATTGTTTCTTTATTTTAAGTTAAGCACAAAGCTACACAATGGGCTATCTCTGCTCTGCTCACCATGGGTATCGAAACCCGGTTTCTAGCAGTATGTCCGCAGAAGGGGGGGGCAGATATTGTTTGAGTAGCGCAATTATTTTTATCTGTTGAATTTTTTTATTTTAGTGAGCTTAGGTTATGTCTTTCTAATTATTTTTTACTGATACCATTATTAATAATTAATTATTATTTGTGATAAATTATTAATATTGGTGAGATGTCCTGGCCGGGCATTTGTTTTCAACCGTTACAGTATAATCTACAGGGGCGTTTCGGTATTGAGTAATTACAATTCTCGGTGGCGGAAATTAGTCCAATATTAACACGCAGTGTTCTTACAAAGTGTGATAAGTCTCTGTATTGTGTGCTACTGTTATGAATATATTACTGAAGTATAATGAAGTGTGTGTGTGTGTGTGTGTGTACATTGCTAGATATAATTATTAAAGCAGTGAGGTAAAGATTATAAAAGATAAATCACATGATAATGCACCCCTCTATTGCGTATAAATGAATTACATTTATATACATGCACGTGATGACACTGTAGCTGTTGGTTCTTCTACCAAGATCAGGTTAAGTGTATTATTTTTTTCTAAGTGACCTCCTTACTGTAAGTGAAAATTTAAGTATTATTTTTTCTAAGACAGACGATGGTCGAGTACAGATCCTGCTAGTGATCTCCTCACTGTAAGTAGAAATTTAAATGCTAGCTCGGGAACAGTAAGTTGCATACACGAATAGTCTGAATGGTCATGTATCTACTCAAAAACTGCTACTGAGATGAGGTCTATCCAAAAATAATTGAAGTGAATACCACATCTCAAACACAGTTGGAGGCTTTAGAGATAAACCAAAATTCGAATTTTTTATTCTACATCATAAATCATGTTGTTATCATAATTAATGTAAATTAAACATCTACGTTGAAACACAATTAGGGATTAGCAGAAGTTTAGAAATGCATCTCTAACAACAGTGTCAGTAGCCAACACAAAATTGATGGCAACCTGGCTGCAGACATGTACATAAAAATTTTGATTCGTCGTGTCATTCCCTCAGGAACACGATCCATTGAGGAGATATCCATCTTCCAGTAAAACAATGATCCCAATGGTACTGCAAATAGGTCAATTGAACAGTCATGACGTGGCCTGCACAATGTCCCGTCGGGATTAGATAAAATCTGAGAAGGTCAAAAGGCAAATCGAAATGATGCTCTGTGTAAAGCAAAGGGCTCACATTAGTACATTGTACAATTCATTCACTTTTATTTTATATTTATTGTGATAACATTTGTATCAATAATAAAGTAAACCGTTAGTTGTTATTGCTCGTTGCTGTTGATTTGTGTAAGTGCATCATTTGTGTATTTTCATAATTATTTCACTACAGTATTTATAGTACACAGTGCATTAAAAAACAGTTTCTATATAAATAACCGTATTTCCTGCTACAGTAACAAAGAAGCCATACATTTCTACAATAAACAATAAATATACCTGGTATCACAAGGTTATAAATATCAAAGAACAAAATAGAAGTGAAACGCATGGTCTCTTTAAACATATAACCTAAAAAGTGTCTTTAAAGTGTACTTAAAGGCAGTTTTTAACAGTTACTTAGGCGAATAGTTATATTAACAGCACCTTTCAACTCTTAAGTCAGTAGTTTCTTTTCCAACGTATTAGTTTAACAATTACAATTGTAAATGACTGTTAGCCTGCCAACGATAATTTAAAGATCCTGTACAATAATCCGATGCTAAAGAGATTAAGAATAAAAAATACATTAGTTATTTGCCATCAGTAAGTATGGAGAATTTGAACAAGAACCTCACAGCTATCAATTGTAACTTCTTTATAGGCACTTTCTGAGTATTATAAGTAGCTTCATAGTTCTTAGTGAAATCGTATTTCATTCTCTGGAAGCAGAATGTAGCATATTTGGAGCACGAATGGCTATGAGGTCTATAATAACTCGTTTTACGCTATCTATTGTAGCATTTCGAAGAGGTTTGGTTTCTTATAGACCACTTTCATTACTGATAGTGTCAATTTAATATACCCTCTTCAGAATCTTAGCAGAATTGCAAAGAGCATCTTTGGTTCGCCAAAACTCTTATCACTAAACGTTTGTCTTGCAATATTTCAGTCCTGTGAGCCAAAACTAAGTTCACAATACTACCACCACTACTACTAGGTATAGTTTTACTACCTCTACTTTTACAGGTTTTATGCTGATGAGGCACTTTCTGATTTGTCAGATGTAAACCAATCACAATGTAATCTATCAGTTTATTTCCACACTATATGCCTTTTACACCCTTTTTCTTAACCATTTCCAAAATTATTTCCAATAACACTATGTAACACAAATTTTGTTCCTGGATAGTATGTGTTATTTCTGAATTGTTTATATTGTAAAAGTACAAAAAATGGTCATTATTCCCTTCAAACTTTGCTTTTGTGACCTGGATAATGAAATATAGAAATTAACCTATTTTCCATGTAAAAACAGGCAAATTTGCGCATTTTCATTTTCATAATGTCTGAATAAAACAACATATGAATCAATATTTACATGTATTTATACTAAAGTTATACAAAAATGAACAAAAATGTTTAGAAGTGAGATTTACGACTGTAATGTAAATCACTTTCACGTATCACTCCCCAAATATAGTCTCCCATAATGTATTCGCTATACGCTCCCAGGTCACAAAAGCAAACTTTGAAGAGAAAAATAGGTCTTTTCCATTTACTTTAGGCATAACCAACTGGAAAATAACCCTTTCTATCCAGGAACAAGAAAAAGTAGAAATTTTGTTACATAGTGTAATGTATATAAAAAGTGAGATACGTAAAAACGTAAACTGTCGTCATGTAAAGTTTCTCAACCAATGAAAATGAACCATTTTTACTCGATATTAACAAAATGTTACAACCACAAAACTATGTTATAAGACCAGATACATAAAAAAATTTTAGAAATTTTAATTGTACACATTACTGCTTCAACAGAGCAATCAGGGAGTTTATATGACAACCTAAAATAGGTTTAGCTTTACTCATAGAACTGGAACAATAATTGCCTGGATAAATACAAACCTATCCTACGTATAATAAGTCTAACTAGATGCCAGTACCAATCCACGTTATTACTTAAACGAACAAATCCTAAAAACTGGATCGTCTTTAACTATATGATAAATTAGAAGGGTTTGTTTGTTTTGTTTATCTTTAAATTTCGCACAAAGTTACACGAGGGCTATCAATGATAACTGTCCCTAATTTAGCAGTGTAAGACTAGAGGGAAGGCAGCTGCTCACCACCACCCACCGCCAACACTTGAACTACTCTTTTACCAATGAGTAGTGGGATTGATCGAAACATTATAACGCTCCCACGACTGAAAGGGCGAGGATGTTTGGTGTGACGGGGATTCCAACCCTCGACCTTCGGATTACGAGTCGAGCGCCTTAAGCACCTAGCCATGCCGGGGCCAATTAGAAAGGAACTGAACATTAGATCAATGTTAATATTTGTATAACCTCCTAACTTCCAGTATTCCATTTCTTATCAAAATCAAGTGTACAATACAAGAATACACTATGTTCTATACACTTAAACACTGTGTATTCTTGTATTAAACACAGCATACCTAAACAGTATCTAGCATTTCAGTTGTTAAATAGATCAAATGATATATTGGGTTTCTCAGAAGTCACTCACCCCTGTTTAGATGACTACTTTTAGAAAACCGGTGCTGTAAAACTCGGTGTTTAAATTTATTTGAAAAACATCAAACATACACTCACACACACATTGTCCCAAACAGCAGTAAATCAGTTCTGAACAAACCAAATGTAAACATTGTCTTCCGCATGGTTATACTCTAGCTTCGAACAGCTTCCCACGCGTTTCATTAAGAACATGCACTCAAAATAACACGTACGGATCTACTAAGGTGCCAGTACTGCCACTTTGCAAAGATTAAAAATCAGTTCTGATTCAATTTCCCCCAACTTTACCCAAGCAAAATCTGACATACCATGCGAGAGTTGTCCCAAAATTCACTCATTAAACTAAGGGTGAAAGTTCCCCTTACAGGTTTTTAATAAATCACTTTGAACAATACAACCTAGTAAAACTGATATTGCTCTATAGTTTCAGAACCTAGTGTCTATGAATTATAGGAGTGAAATAATCACATTACTTTGGGATTTCTTAACCCCAAACAGCACTAAAATTATTTTCTTTTTTTGAGGGGTGGGTGGGCGTTCTTAACCCCCACAGAGCAGTGATATTATTATAAATCTTTAGGGCTTTTCATCCCTACAGAGTAGTGTTATTATTGTTTCTTATCCTTATACAGGAGTGATATTGTTTTAATAACTTCATAAAGCTGTAATACTCTTTTAGTAACTTCATAAAGCTGTAATATTGTTTTAGTAACATCATAAAGCTGTAATATTGTTTTAGTGTTTGGAGTTTCTAAACTTCATACAACAGTGACATTCGTTTAGTTTTAGAGCTTTCTAACTGCACAGAGAAGTGACATCATTTTAGTTCTTTAAGGAAACTCAGCCTCAGAAGAACAGTAATATTCTTTTGGTTGTATGACTTCTTAATCCTACAAAGCGGTTATATTATTTTAGGATTCTAGAGGCTCCTTAATCCCTCAGAGCTGTTATTCTAGTTTACTTCTTTGAAAAAGCTATTTGTTCCATAAGAGACCAGTTCAATATGAAATGAGTATGCACGGTCTCCGAATGGGAGTCTCGGACGTACTCATTTTCTGGTTCTTATATTTGCATTAAAAAAGTATATTTACACATTAGAAACGTGCTAGAATTTAATGAAAGAAGTTTTAAAAATCTGCAGAAGAATTATGGCCCAACATAAAAGTCACCTTGAAGTGTGGGATTGAAAATTAAATATTACATTTGAACTTTTCATTATACTCAGGACAAAAAAAGTTTTCAACTACTGCTACTCACTTTTCTGATTTACAAACAAAATTTTATAAACTTTAACAAAAGACGAATTGGAACTATGATAATATTTACCATAAAATAAATTGTAAACATCTCGATATCCAACCCAACCCTCATAGAATACATATGATACCAACATTTTCAAGAATTATAAGTTGTTTTCATTTTGGAAATGAAATAAAATTGCGGACCCCTTAAAATAAAGATCTTAGCTCAAACAAGTAAGTTGACTGGTTACTTCGTTTTGTACGTGTATTTCTCTATCATCAGCATATGGCTTAGACCAGCATGGCCAGATGGTTAAAGCACTCGACTCCTAATCTGAGGGTCGCGGGTTCGTAATCCCCATCACGCAAATATGCTTGCCCTTCAGTCGTAGGGGCGTTATAATGTGATGGCCAATCCCACTTTTCTTTAGTAAAAAAAGTAGCCCAAGAGTTGGCGGTAAGTGGTGATGACTAATTACCTTCACTCTAGTTTTACACTGCTAAATTAGGGACGGCTAGCGCAGATAGCCCTCATGTAGCTTTGCACGAAATTCATAAACCAACAAACAATCAATCCAAAGAAATCAAATTACCTGAGTGAGTTCTCTCATTGTTCATGTTTTACACAATTTGTCTTACATTTCTAACTCCTGATGTTCTCAGACGATTGGTTATTGCTTTATATTAAGAATGAAATGTATGACGTAGAAATTTCAAGTTAGCTTAAAGTAGTAAAAGTTACTTTGAATTTCGGGCAAAACTACACGAGGGCTATCTGCGCTAGTCATCCCTAATTTACCAGTATAAGACTAGAAGGAAAGCAGCTCGTCATCACCACCCACCGCCAACTCTTGGGCTTCTCTTTTACCAACGAATAGTGGGATTGACCGTCATAGTATAACGCCCCCATGGATGAAAGGGCGAGTACGTTTGATGCGACGGAGATTCGAGTCCGCAACTCACTATTTTGTTTGAATTTCGTATAAAGTCATCAGAAGGTTATTTGCGCTAACTGTCCCTAGTTTAGTAGTGATAAAATAGAGGAAAAACACATAGTTAACACCACCAACCGCCAACTCTCGTGCTACTATTTTACCAATAAAGAGTTGAATTGGTCGTAACATTCGAACGCTCCCACCGAGGAAAGGGCGAGTATGTTAGGCGAGGGAGATTCGACCCACAGATCACGAGTCGAGTGCTCTAACCATCCAATGAGATAAAAAAATAGCAATTATACCATTAAACATATACTAATTTCACAAACAGAATAAATTATCTACTTACATACTTGTTCGAATGATGCAGGCGTGATATAGGAGATAAAGTTCTGAGCTGCTGATCCAAAAGCTTAGGGTTCGAGTTGTGATGCAACTGAAACCCACCTCATGCTGTGGACGCGTTTTGAAAGTAACAGTCAACTCTGTTATTCATTTTGAGAGTTTCCTCTCCTACCTCTTAAAAGTGTTGGAACAAATGTTTTACCCTATAATTATTAGAAGTGGAACAACACAAGTGTGTTATTCTTATAGCAAAGCCACATCGGGCTATCTGCTCAGCCCACCGAGGGGAATCAAACCCCTGATTTTAGCGTTGTAATACGGAGACATACCGCTGTACTAGCGGAGGGCAACAACACAAGAGCATAACGCATGGGACGTCTGTATTGGAACAGACAGAAAGAATACAATACTTCAAGATGCGATATCATCTTGGATGACTCCAAGTGTATGCATGATGGAAATATTCATGCTTGACTCAGTCTCTTTTATTTTAATCGTAAAATGTTTCTGTTGTTCAAGGGAGTCACTGTATCAACCAGGAAGCTCATGACAAGAAACATAAAAAGGCCAAAGGCCGCATTAACAAACATGTAATAACATTAGAAACATTTGTTTTTACCTATTTGTTATACAGTTCTAAGTAAATTATAGTTCACCCCCACTGGTGATATTTACACAATCAGTCTATAATTAGTAGCTTCGTAAGTTAGATTCTCTCCACAGGGTGGCCCTCACCGGATGCTTGACATCATCGTCTAAATTTATGATTAAATTATGCTATTCTCACGAGCTGGCCTGCCACCTATACAGTGAAAGGTCTAATTCAATTCAAAAAATGTAAAATAATCTGAATCACAACGATACTCGTGAAAATATGTCATTTGTTTCAAGAAAAGAGCTGTTATCTGTCGAAATAAATCACAGGTAGATACGTGGATATGTGTCGCCACCTCTTGTTTTAAATTAAAATTAAAACTTAATTGACAAAACAATCTGGAAAATAACGTATATTTTTACCTTTTCAAATAATCCGATGGGTTCTGTCAGCTGTTAGTCAAGTAGGTTCAAAACCGTAGATAAGAACTTAAAAAATATATATTAATCATCCTGATTTTAAAAAAGTCTGTGAAAGGGATGTTTAAGTATCCAAAATATATTCAATTTAAATAATAAACAACGTGCGTGCTTTTCAAATAACATATCTTCTAATATTCCCCTCCGCCCATGCTAGTTACGGTTCACAGTAATTATTCAATGTACGTTTTATCGATTACGTAACTTCTATCTCTGTTGGTTTTTACAAATGGTAGTAGAGAAAGTTCCGGAAATGAGGACAACCACTGTAGATAGCTACCAGTGAGAAATGTTAAAAACTTAGATTGAAATGTACCAGTTAAGTTGCCTGGTAAAGTACCAAAACATTTCTGTGCGGTCGGACTGTTTAAACAAGCGCTTGGAAGCCATTGTGTTCGTGTTGTAGATAGATTGTAGAAAGTACGGAGAAGACTGGTCTGCTTTGGACAGGACAACCGGTGGGGATATTTCATCTAACAGACAAAACTCAAACGCTGGCATTAAACTAGCCAGCAATCATGGCAAATCGATTAGGCGTACGAAACAGTGCTAACACTCACAATGTGTCAACTCCTACTGCAACCTGTTATAGGAAGGCGGTTTTCATTAACACCCAGGTACAACGTTAAATTAGAAACAAAACAACCCACAAAATCCTTCAAGGTAAAAATTCCAACCTCCACCCTTTTAAGGCCCTGCACGGCCAGGTGGGTGAAGGCGTTCGACTCGTAATCTAAGGGTTGCAGGTTTTAATCCTGGTCGCACCAAATATGCTCGCCCTCCCAGCCGTGGAGGCGTTATAATGTCGTGGTCAGTCCCCCTATTCGTTGATGAAAGAGTAGCCCAAGAGTTGGCGGTGGGTGGTGATGACTATCTGTCTTACTTCTAGTTTTACACTGCTAAATTAGGGACGGCTAGCGCAGATAGTCCTCGTGCAGCTTTGCGCGAAATTCAAAACCAAACTAAACTACACCAAAACTGGTATTAAATATGTCGACAACCTGACAGAAGCTCCTACTTACCCTATTCGCCCCTGTGGTGATCTGTATGTTGGTAGTTGAGCAGATGCCTATTTGACGGTTTGATATTTACTGTTAACGATATTAACTAATTTATTTTTCATAATCTAAAGATGTATAAAAATGATCCTTATTCTGCTATGCCAACTCCTAATCTTTAGTTGTGAGATTGATAGTAACATTATAACGCCCTCACAGATGAGACTGATAATGCATTATAAAGTCCCCACTATTGAAAGGGCAAGCATGTTTGGTGAGACGGAGATTAGAACCTGCAACCAGTAAGTAGATTGCAAGTCGAGCGCTTCTAACGACAAAAATGAACCTGTCACTGCAGATGCGTGAATTTTCCCTACGACGTAAATAACGTCGTGAAGAAGTGTTTCATGGCATGAATAGAACAAACCAAACCACTCTTTTATTTACAAAGTGATGTCAAACACAACTGATAAAAATTTTAAGAGTTTTGCCTGATGGAGAATTATCTTCAACGTGTATGGATGCTACAACCAAAGATATTATCCGTTATGATTTAATGTTAACAACTATGATTAATAATGAAAAATGTACCGTGTAATTCTAGTTCCCTTGTAATGTTTGTTTTATATTGATTATCATTTCAAGGCTATTTAATCAGTGGAAGTATGCTGGTATTAAGCATGTTGCTAAAATAATGTTAGTATTACGCATATCAGTGAAAGAATGTCGGTATTCCACACGTTACTAAAAATAAGCCGGTATTACAAATGTTAATGAATGCATTTTGGTATTACATATGTCGGTATTACTTACATTTCAGTGATAGTATGCTAGTTTTCATGCATTTGCCTTTGACCTTAAGGAATAATTTATTTCAGGACATAAGCTTTATACTACCCCCCCAAAAAAAAAGCATGCAAAACTGAATATCCCACTTTTGATTTGGGTGTTCAAGTCCCAATGCAATTTTCCTTTCGAGTGGCACTTCACTAATATTAATGTTGCCTCTATACGAGCATGCATGTCTATGAATAGTAATAAATAGCAAGTGAGACTGTTTTGTCTTTATTCGTTCACTGTATTCGTTTTCACATAGCATAAATATCATTTTAAAAAAGCAACATCAACATTTATCGACTCAGTCGTATTTTTTTACTTCGACGTAAGTTCCGGTGAAGACATCTTCTCGTTAGTTTCATATTTATCAGCAGTAATTGTTGTTCTTGTTGTTTTAGAATTAAGCACAAAGCTACACAATGGGCTATCTGTGCTCTGCCCACCAAAGGTATCGAAACCCGGTTTTATAGCGTTGTAAGTCCGCAGACATACCGCTGAGCCACTGGGGGGCCAACAGTAATTACACTCCACACTGACTTACAGTAGAATGTGATGCGCTTCACGATGGCTTTAAAGACTTGTGGTTCGATTTTCGAAGCGAATAACCCCCTGTGTAACTTTGCACAAAAACAAACACAAAGAGGAATTGAAATAATACACCGCTTTTTTTTAAATAAAATATTTTAAATATTTTTTTTCCAGTTTCGTAACTTTTGACGCCCTGTCGTAAACAAACCTTGGGACCTCTTCCGCCCAGAGTGAATCTATGCCAACTCCGTTAAAAAGTTTAACTTTGTAAGAGATAGGGCAATTTTTACACTAAGACTTGTTGTCTAATAAACTGCTGATACAAAGAGTGTTTGTGTGTCCTAATTTAATCTTAGTTCTGATATCAGGCGCAAGGTGTCATCGACACCAGCATTCAACAAACATAATACTGCCAGCTAAAGCTGTAATGTAATATTACTTATTCAGTAAAGAATAGTGTGACATGACTTTTTGTTAATTTTTAATGTCATTTTATAAAAACAAAAAACATTTGTACCTTGTATACCTTCCTACATCTGGATCTTGTGTACCTGTCGTACGTGTAGTGAGAATCAAACACTTCTATAGTATGGTTGACAAATTATTATATGTATAGACCACAATGATTCAATAATATAACCTGTTTGAGGTTGATACATTGATTTATGCACTCAATGTCTAATTGTTTTGTGATATCCAGAGCTACAAATCCAGTGAATAAACCATCACTCAATGTCTAATTGTTTTGTTATGTCAAGAGCTACAAATCCAGTAGATAAACTAGCACTTAATATCAAATTGTTTTGTGATTTCAAGAGCTACAAATCCAGTGGATAAACCAACACTTAATTTCTAATTGTATTGTGATACGAAGAATATAAGTTAACATAACACAAATATGCGACTCACTGAACCCAACAATAATAAAGAATATTTGCAAGTCGTTATTCCTTGTCTGATGAAACTTTTTGTTTTTCTTACACAAGGCTAAATAAAACCCTTTCATTACTTGTCAATTTCACTCTGAGCTAAACTGATCGTTTTTTTCCGACTTCGTTTTTTTAACCTATATTTTCGGGGGGGGGAGTGTTGAATAACACTTTACTTGATTCTATCTTATAATTTCTATTTCACTTGATAAACGCATCATCTTGCCAACTTTTAGATAATACATTCAAAATATATTCTCCAATTTTATAGAAAAGCCTTTCATTTTGTTTAAGCTCAAGTCACGTGTAAGCACCATTCCTGGAAAGCAGTGTAAGGTATAGAATGTCAAAGATGGTATCAGGATGATTTAAGAACCTGAGCCTGTAAATGTATTAGTGAGGACATAATGATTTATTCGGTTTATCTTAACATGATTCTAGATCAGAAGGAGTCGTTGTTTTGTACTGCAAGTCTACACATGAAACACAGCACTTTCAATCCATACCAGAAGTCAATATCATTGGTCCACATTTCAGCGCTCGAATGGGTCTACATAAATTATTGATAATGACTGCGCTACTAAACTTCGCAAGATATTCAAGAGACATTCTCATTTTTCGGAGCTCCCGTGTAGAGATACTTGGACGTTATTCATTCTCACAGGGGTGCTGCGACTTGAGAGCATCCATAGCAGTCAATCAGAGATGAGCACGTGCTCCTGCAGAGCTAGAATCTTCGACTTCCGTTTCATACCAATCACTTTCCCAACACAAAGTAATAAAGACAATGAACACACCATTCCAAAATTGATTGTTAAGAAACCGGCAAGGTAATCGGTTTCACGAAACTGAAAGACAAAGGATATATAATAGAAAGCGTGATGCGACTAGTCATCATGGCGGTCTAAGCATTATCGCGTGTTTACAGATTCACGTGAACATTGTTCTATTTATCAAAGACGTCAAGAAATATGGAGATGTCAGCTTTTATCTCTACAATTTGATCTTGGTCCCCTAGCGTCATAACGTTATTCATATAACGTGCTTTCCTCTAATATGTCAATGCTGGAACTGTAAGTTTAATTTCTCACTCAAACAGTTGTTTTGAGCATATTTTCATATTATGTGACAAACACCTCCTACTGGGGAACTCGTTTTACTGTACACATACACTTCTAATAACGGTTCATCGTTTATTTGTAGTTAAACACAAAGGGCTATCTGTGCTCTGCATACCACGGGTATAGAAACTCAGTTTCTAGCGACGTAAGTCTGCAGATATACCGTTGTGCTACTGGAAGGCGTACACAAAGTAAAACATCATATTTACCTTCCTAGTCTTTAATTTTACTGGATTGCTAGTTAATCTTGGGTATAAACTGTTGAATGCAATTGGATATTTATATTGTATTTATAAATACATTCTAAAAAAAGTAAATATATATTTATAATACACATCAAATTATACAAATAGCTAAAAGTGTACAAACAACGCACACGTTTTAAACTGAATAGGCACCTTTAATAAAATATTCCTGCCTCACATAGATTTAAACCCTTAAATAAGGATTTCGATTCCTCGCTGTTAGACCAATGTGGCTTTACTTTAAAAAAAATAAACAACGACTAGCCAACTAACCAGCCCGGCATGGCCAGGTGATTAAGACGCTCGACTCGTAATCTGAAGATCGCGGATTCGAATCTCCGTCGCACCAAACACGCTCGTCCTTTCAGCTATGGAGGCGTTAGAAATTTACGGTCAATCCTACTATTCATTGATAATAGAGTAGCCCAAGAGTTGGCGGTGGGTGGTGATGACTAACTGCCTTTCCTCTAGTCTTACACTGCTAAATTAGGGACGGCTAGCGCAGATAGCCCTAGTGTAGCTTTGCGCGAAATTCAAAACCAACTAACCAACCAATCTTTTAAACTCCCAACATTATGTAAACACAAATTATATCTCATTTAAAAGTTTTAAGATATTAGTAACACATGTTACTTAGGTTATTCAGTTTCGTTTTTCAACATTAATCATGATAAAAGTTATGAAACGTTTTTATTTTATAACTTAACAGTTCCCGGAAAGTAGATTCAGTGTGGTTCATGTGTATTCGAAATGTGTGTGCTTTCATTAGGTACCCTTCCATAAAACAAGAATGTGTGTGGATCCTTTTTTAAATTTAATTTTATATGCAGCATTGTTTTATTTTTCATCCGCCAGGACTAGAGTTCATATCCAGGAGATCTAGTTGTTCTTTTCTCCAAAGATTCTTATTAATATCCACATTTTCATCAGAATCCTTTTGGGCCAGAGGGAGCTTGACTAGCATGATGTACAAACTGCATTCTGATACCACAGTTACAATAAAATAAAAAAAAACGCTCTTCCCCCCTTGGATACCTCTAATTACTGGTGCGAATCACTCGAGTATAAACGAATAAAAAGTAGCATGACTAGTTCAGAATCAAAATCAATTTGAAATCCAGCAGACGAAAGACACAATTGAATGTATATGCTAATAACAGCTACTAGGTGATGAACGAATGTTGTGCAGATACTTAAAATTGCTTGCAGCTATTTGGACTCCAAACAAGGAAAATTAAACTTTCTGGCATCCACTTTTTTGTCATTATTTTTCCCCTGCACTACGAAAAAACTGATTATTAAAACCAGATATTTTATTATCTTAACAACAGCGTTCTCATATCCAAAAGGGAGCAGACGACAGATAAATAAAGTAAACTAATAAGCATTTCTACCTCTAGCGTAGTTTAATAACGAACTGTAGAATACAACCTTATTAAGAAATACCGTTATTTTCAAATTCGGATAGAAATGCAAACACTTATTAGTACAAAATCGAGCAATGTATATCCAATAGATGTTTCTGTTTCTCTCACTACTTTGTAGTTGAAAACAACTTTCGTTATTAATACTACAGTCACGTGTTAGTCCCCAGTTTGGAGAGTGGTAAGCTTATGGTATTGTGTATTATAATTAACCTTGGACAATTCTCCAATTTATCATGTTATGTACATCACGTATTACGATTTCAAATCGGCGGAAATTTGAATTTAGAAGTTAACTGAATTTCGATATCTGTCAAACTTGTGATATTTATAATATGAACATATTTTAATGTACAACAACAATACAAACTTGTGATATCTGCCAACATGATTCATACATACAATTTTATTTATAACATAACATATTTTTAATGTACAACAACAATACAAACTTGTGATATTTGCCAACATGATTGATACACACAATTTTATTTATAACATTAACATATTTTTAATGTACAACAACAATACAAACTTGTGATATTTGCCAACATGATTGATACACACAATTTTATTTATAACATTAACATATTTTTAATGTACAACAACAATACAAACTTGTGATATTTGCCAACATGCTTGATACACACAATTTTATTTATAACATTAACATATTTTTAATGTACAACAACAATACAAACTTGTGATATTTGCCAACATGGTTGATACATACAATTTTATTTATAACATTAACATATTTTTAATGTACAACAACAATACAATTTATAATAACGGTTATTACAAATACTGGTTTATATACAAAGGTTTTACAAACTGTATTAAATCTTCTGTCCGATCTAGAACTGAACATTATGTCAATCGTCAAGGTCGACAACGAACAAATTAATTATGAGATGATACTGTTACCCCTCGATTGAGATAGTTAGCTGTCTTTTCATAGCCAGCCTCGCACCGCTTACAAATTGATTGTTTACCTATTAAGATATTTATTGTCTTCGTAGAAATATTAATCTCCAGAGTTAATTTACTGAAGTTTGTACTGTCCGAAATCTGTAAACGTTCCTGGTCAAATATCTATGCTTTTCCGATTAGTAAGCGTATATTAGAATTATATCTTCCGAGGCTTAAAGTATACCTACTGTAGCGACCAAAAATATTCTTTTCTGCCTCTCGGTGCGTCGGTTTATATACCTTAAGGCGAAATTCTCGAATGTTCAATAATGTTTACAAACACGCTAGTGTTTTTATAAACCATATATTTTTTATTCTTTCTCTAGAGAATCTACTACACATTTAAAGAACAGGCGGTACCTGCGCAATACACACCCAACAATATATGTCACACGCACCAAAGTGAAACAAACATATATATTAAACTAAATGTATGACAGCAACTCCGTTAAAATGGACTTAAAACACTAGAACCTTTTATTTTTTACATGGCTAATTTTCATAAGCTGAATACGAGGTTGTAAGCTACGTTTCTGAATAGTAATTCAACCAACACCCAAATACATTCAACGAATATATTTGTACGAGTTTCTACTTCATAAAATCGTATCTTTTTTAAATTTGTTATTTCTTGTTATTTTTCGAAAAAGCAATATTTTAAATAGCAGAAAACTGTGGAATCATTTGAAATCAATCTAGATAACAAAATAAATCATGTATGTTAAATTAGTTAATTAATTAAATTAATCGCTCCTTGTTTGTTTGTTTGTTTTTTATCCAATTTGTCGAGTAATTGTTTCGATCAAATTGAAATTAGGTTTGGAGTAGTGAAACACTCGACGTTCTAATTATTGGTTGTTAGGAAAGAAATTAACAGTTGTTTTAGGTTATGCCACAAACACCGTTCACAATTTAGAATCAATGAACTACTATTTTTCGGGAAGTAACTGTTTTATTTGTTTGGAATTTTGCAAAAAGCTACCCGAGAGCTATCTGCCTCCCAGTTCATAATTTAATGGTGATGCACTAGAAGGAAGGCAGCTAGTCATCACCACTAACTTTTGGGCTGCTCTTTTATCAGCAAATAGTGGGGTTGACCGTCACATTTTAAAGTCCTCACGACTGAAAGGGGGAGCATGTCTGATGATGGACAATTCGAACCCGCAATCTACAGATTGAGAGTCGAGTGGAGCCAATCCTCCGATCCTTGCCAGGTCCTGGAATGTTAGGATTTATTATTTGTATCTTTGTGGATTACAAATATATGCGTTATTGGTTAAAGCGTCGGGATATTTAATGTTTAACTTGGTGAATAATAGCGCTATAAATTCAAGAGCAAATTAAATGCTTGTCAAAAAATAAACAAATTAAACGTAACTGAAACAAATGTTCATTCTAGTTTTTAAATCAGTCATTTTCATTGCCCTCAGTGTAATTGTGTGAGGTTAAACGCTAAAAACCAGGTTTCCATACCCCCGATAGGCTTAGCATAGATACTTCGTAGTAAACAATTCATCTTCTTCAGTTTTGAAAGGCGTGTGTGTTCGTGTGTGTGTGTGTTTTTCTTATAGCAAAGACACATCGGGCTATCTGCTTAATCTACCAAGGGGAATCGAACCCCTGATTTTGGCGTTTAAGTCCGTAGACTTACCGCTGTCCCAGCAGAGGAATTTTAAAAGGGACGGCGTAGCTTAACATACTTTAGGTGGATCATTTACAATTCACTCAGATTTTATTAAACACCTATCTTTATCCAAAATTACACTACTACTTCCTTTAATCGTTAGGTATTGTTCTGTTTTGAATTTCGCACAAAGCTACTCCAGGGCTATCTGCGCTAGCGATCCCTAATTTAGCAGTGTAAGGCTAGAGGGAAGGCAGCTAGTCATTACCACCCACCGCCAACTCTTGGTTCACTCTTTTATCGACGAATAGTGGAATTGACCGTCACATTATAACGCCCCTACGGTTGAAAGGACGAGCATGGTTGGCGCGACGGGGATGCGAACCCGGTACCCTCAGATTACGAGTCACACGCCTTAACACGCTTGGCCATGCCGGGCGAACAAAAGAAGAAGAGACAAGTTGTGAGTCCTAATGTTTGTACACCACATGTCACCGAGGCTCCTTATTTCGGTTTGGTTTGTTTTAAATTTTGAGCAAAGCTACTCGAGGGCTATCTGCGTCATTTTATTTTACAAAAAAAAAGTAATAAAAAATAACACTTTTATGTCAACTATCCAGAGTTTATCAAAACCTTGTAGTCAAAATACGCTACGTAAGACGTTTTTTCTACAAAATCTAAGATTTTTTTTTCCGTGGGATTTACATGATCTAATTGGTGCACTTGACTGTTTGTTTGTTTTTGTTGTATTTTTACTGGAAGGCTATTCCTAATTCCGAAGTAATCCCATCTATCACCAACTCTTGAGCTACTATTGTATAACTGAATAGTGAGATTTAACAGTTACTCTTATAGCGCATAAAGGACCACGAAATGCAACACGCGATTTATTTATTCATTACGGTAACCAACTGTATAGATAAGATAAGTTTGTTCATTTTATTTGCAGCATCTAAGATGGTCACACTGAAAATAGACAAGTATCTTAATCAATATTTTGAATAATTAATGGTATAATCACTGGGATATTTCGAGAAATTCTTCAGTGTTAATTGTTATAAACGTTTAACCTCTCCACGTGATATCAGAATATCATATTTGCTTCGTCTAGATTCTTAAAATAATTTTGCTTGCTCGGCATCATATAATTTTAACCGCTAGAGGGAACTACTATTAATAATACGATTAAATAAAAGTGACTTTTAAAACCAATAATCTTAAACATTCCAATGATTATTAAGGTTGTTTCGTATGATACATCGAGTTCGTAGGTTTCCATCTTCAGAATTATAGGAACAGACTAAAAAACGGAAATGTTAGATAGGACACAAAATTTCAAAACTCAAATGAAAAACATAACCTAATACTTGCTGGGGCATATTTGTCTGTAAGAAACTGAAAAATGTTGCCCGCTTCTCCTAAATAATGTGTGCTATTATAACACATTTGCAGACGTTAAGAACAAAAATCACTCCAGCGTGGCCGGGTGGTTAAGACGCTTGACTTTCAATCTGAGGGTGGCGAGTTTGAATCCCCGTCACATTAAACATGCTCTCCCTCTGGGCCATGGGAGCGTCATAATGTGACGATCAAACCCATTATTCGTTGGTAAAAAAGTAGTCCAAGAGTTGGCAGTGAGTGATGATGACTAGCTGCCTTCCCTCTTGTCTTACACTGCTAAATTAGGAACGGCTACTGCAGAAAGCCCTTGTGTAGCTTTCCCCGAAATTCAAAACAAACTAACATCAGAAAGTGTCAGCGCACATGCATCTCTAGTAAGCCATTTAAAGTAAGATTATTATGCTGGCGTGTCATGTGTCTTCTTCGAGGTTTCAAAAACTATTTCAGCTTATGTAGTTTCAGTATAAAACGTGTTCCAAAAACTCATTGAGCTTTCCTTGTTCTTGTTGTTTTGTTAGTTTTCTACAGTAGATAATGTCCACACTGTCCGAGTAGATCTTGGAGCAATAAGTACCATCTGAAATGAAATAATCAGCGACTGTAATATCCTTTGTTGGCCTAATCGACAATATCTGTAAGTTACAGCGGACCAATGTCGTGAGAAAACAAGAATCACATGGCGATGATGTTGGAAATCGAGCCCACCTTTAAAACTTAAGCGAACTTTCTTAGATTAGTTTTACTAGAAGGTCGTCATGTAAAAATACTATTTGTAGATCATCGTGTTTCTGTTCTATTGAGGTTAATCTAGAAAGAGTGAAAGCTGTAGGACTAAACAAAGCCTGGTAAAACTATCGACTATGGTCCTATCTGCGCAAGTTCGCACGCTGAGCTTTCTTATTATTTTGCTCTAGAAATAATGTTTTTGTACACTTTTTTCCCAATTGTCTTGACTCCTCATTTAAGATATACAAAAAATGCAATTAGGTTGTTTAAAAGCAGTGGTCCGACTTTTACCTGATCGAATCTCCTGTTATTAGTGGGCCAGCCTCTCTGATACTTGTAGGGAAATCAGTTCGTGTGAAAACACACCATTAACATCAAGAAAATTAAGACACAAAAGAAATATCAAAATGTAACACACGCGTTGTACAGCTGGCTAGTAACACACACGTTGTACAGCTGGCTAGTAACACACACGTTGTACAGCTGGCAATACAGAACTGTTTATTTTTTTGTTTTTAAATGTAACCACGTCCGTCAAGAGCGGCAAATCAGATCAATTAAAGTAACATTTATGAACTTTATCTACTACAAGAGAATACCTGCTAAGCCTAAATTGCAATGAACCCACACGAGACTTACGAAACTCATCAAGTTTTTTTCGGGATGGGAACGTATATGTCGTGCATTTTGCGACCTCTGGCGTTAAAGTAAAGTATAAAGTGTAGGTTTAACTCGTCGTTTTATACAGGTGTAACCTACTGGTTATTGTAAGTTTATCGGTGAATTATTCTCTTGAAAGTAAATAATTATGTGATTGATTACCAAGTGAGGCCAAAACCAAACTGAATTTTATTTCGCTAGATCTAATGATACCTTCTAACATTAAGTAGCACTTGTAAGATGTTTTGAAAAACATACCTCTGTAATCTACAAGTACATCATACAACCCATCTCCCATCGTCATATCTATGTAGAGGTCGCGACCTAGCGGCATCTTAATCAGTGATGTCGAGAAAACCCACTTGTAGAGTAAAATATATAAGTAAAATCGGCTCGTTTGGGTTGAGAATTTTTTTTTTTACGTAGAGGAGCGAACAACGTTTCAATTTTCTTTGAGAACCTGACGATGACCGAAGAAGGTCGAAACGTTGTTCGCTCCTTCGCTCCTCTACGTAAGAAAAAAAAAAATCTCTGGTGGCATCTTGTTGAAGCTGACCAACGTTCTTCATCATTCTTTCTCGCTGACTCTGATTACACGTCCCCCACTGGGGAAGCGGTACGTTTTCGGATTTACAACGCTAAAATCAGGGATTCGCTTCCCCTCGCTACACATAGCAGATACCCTGAGGCCCGGTATGGCCAGGTGGTTAAGGCACTCGACTCGTAATCCGAGAGTCGCGGGCTCGAATTTCCGCTTGCCCTTTCAGCCGTGGGTGCGTTATAATATGATGATGAATCCCACTATTCGTTGGTAAAAGAGTAGCTCAAGAGTTGGCGGTGGGTGGTGATGACTAGCTGCCTTCCCTCTAGTCTTACACTGCAAAATTAGGGACGGCTGGTGCAGATAGGACTCGTCTAGCTTTGCGTGAAATTTAAAACAAACAAATCAGACAGTTCGATGTGGCTTTGCTATAAGGAAAACACAAACATACTGACATATAGTAAAATACGGCTCAGATCAACGTCTAATATTTTCAAGAAATGACGTCATAGAGACATTTCACGTCTTGTACTTTCGTAATATAAAAATATACAATAAATAAACACCCATCATCATCAGTGTTACTTACTTCAAACCTTCATTCAGTAACTACCTGATTATAAACAGAACAGTAAAATCTATCCACTCAAGTAGCTTATAGGAATTTAAAGAGTGTGTTATTTTTTTATCATATATACACTGCTGGCCAAAATCTTAATGCTAATGGACATAAAGAAAAAATATGCATTTTGCGTTGACAGACTCAACCACTTATTTGAATAGAGTTTCGAAAGATAAGAATAAGAAAAGGGAAAATAAAAATTTTAAACAAATTAGCATTTAATAGGAAAATGTGAACACTATGAAATTATCCTAAATACTAGCTGGTCAAAGTTTAAGACCATACCATAAAGAAGTCCTAAACAGGGTAGGAAATGCCCAACAAGAGGTCTCAGTAGTGAGTTGCACGGCCCTCATTGCAAATAACTTCAAACATTCGCTTTGGCATGGCTGATATAAGCGTTTGCAGAAGGCTGGCTGGAATGTAATTCCAAGTGGTGAAGATGGCTTCACGAAGATCATATACTGTTTGGAATTGGCGTCCATTTCTATAGACTTCCCTTGTCATCCACCCCCAAACATTTTCAAAGGGGTTCAGTTCAGGCGAACACGCTGGATGGTCCAAAATAATCACGTTATTCGCCATGAAAAAGTCCTTTATCCTGCAAGCATTGTGGATTGCAGCGTTGTCCTGTTGAAAGATCCAGTCATTTCCACACAAGCGAGGGTCTTCAGTCAATAATAATGCTCTCCCCAACATGCCAATGTAGCCAGCCGCTGTTTGACGCCCCTGTATAACCTGAAACTCCATTGTTCCATGGAAGGAGAAAGCACCCCAGATCATGATGCAGCCTCCTTCACTGTGTCGTGTAGAAAATGTCTCCGGTGAGATATCCTTATCGTGCCAGTAACGTTGGAAGCCCTCTGGACCATCCAGGTTAATTTTTCTTATCAGAGAACAAAACCTTTGTCCACTTTTCTGTGTACCATGTTTGGTGCTTCTCAGCAAAGTTTAACCAAGCTGTTTCGTGATGTAGAAAGAGGCGTGACCTTTGAAGACGTTTACGGTTTTTAAAGCCTTTCTCTTGTAAATGCCGTCTTATTGTTCTTGAGCTGCATTCTGTGTCCGTAAGGGCATTAATCTGGTTCGACGATCGGCTGGTGTCTTGCCAGACAACCCGTCGAATCCTCCTGCTCAACACCGGCGAAATTTTCGTGGGCCGACCACTTGAAATTCTGGTTCCGTATCACTCAGGGTCTTTTAAGAAATTTGCAACAACAGTTTTGCTACGTCCAATTTCACCAGCGATGGCACGTTGAGAGACCTTGCTTTTGCAGTTCGACAATTCTGCCACGTTCAAACTCTGTCAACTTTTTAGCCTTTGCCATGTTTTTGTCCAATGTAACACAGAAGATATAAGTGGGAGATGTTGACAACGCTAATGCTTGAACACAAATGACTAAATTTCTTTATCTGTTTGCCGATTAACGCTTCGTTTCAGTATGGTCTTAAACTTTTGACCAGCTAGTATTTAGGCTAATTTCATAGTGTTCACATTTTCCCTCTTAAATGCTAAAAACGTTTTTTATTTTTATTTTTTATTTTCTTATTTTCATCTTTTGAAGCTCTACTCAAATAAATGGTTGAGTCTAACAACGCAAAATGCATATTTTTTCTTTATGTTCATTGGCCTTAACCTGTTTAGTGCCGTAGACGAGATAACTCGTCCAAGCCGATCGGTAACACAGTGCCACGGATGAGTTAATTCGTTCTCAATACTGTGTTCTCAATGTGTTTTTAAAGACATGCATTTGACCTACTTTCAAATTGTTTCACTTTCGATTCACAATGGCGTCACAAAAACGTTACAAAATGAAGAAGCATTAGAGTTGTATTTTGAACTTGGTTCGGAGTTGCCGTAGCAGCTGAAACACTTGGCAGTCAACAGGTTAAGATTCTGTGTATATGTACTAGACGTACTTCTGTCGGGTCCCCGAAAGTGTTCTGTTTCGAAAGTAAGTAGAACCAACATTAAGAGTATCAAATATTTTTATTTCTTGCTTTTGAAGTTTGTATATCCATGCTGTGATGTGACATACAGAGTGCATAATTCGTCTCGTGATTCATCACATGCGTGCTTTGGCTGACGTCACGGCAGTACAAATTCCAAAGTTAAGCTTCCTTCATGTGACGTCATTTTAGTGTCTTCTGACTGACTGACTGAGAGACAACACACTACTGTACAGTGGTGCGACTGGTTAAAACACGTGAAATGACAAAACTCCACAGTCCTCGAGTTCTCCTATTTCTTCCTCTTCATTACTGTTTTCTACCGATTTCATTTCAAACGTTATTCATTGTTCTTTGCTTGTTTGTGGTAAGGCACAAACGTACACAATGAGTTATCAGTGTTTTGTCCACCGTGTGTATCGAAACTTGATTTTAAGCATTATAAACTCACTGATTTATCGCTAAGCCTCCGGAAGGGGTTATTCAAAGGTTATTTTTCGAGGATGTAATTTTTACTTTTTAACTAAACCTAAATAACCTGAACTGAATATATATTTTCAAAATGTACAAACATAAAACAGAATTAAATACATTAAAATATACTCAAAATATGTGCTTCAGTCATATTATTTATACATATTTTTAGCAAAGAGGGTCACGTATATAAAACGATGAACTAGTGTCTCCCCAGACCCTCCTGAATTTAGATTGTTACGTTTTACGAAGAAAAATCTATGAAGATTTATAAACACTTGAAGTAACGCCAGGAGAGAACATTTATCGCAACAGTAACACCATCAGTAAATCAGAAGCCACTTCGTAGAACCTGGAGCCACACGCAGCGAGTAGGACCATGTTCAGTTCACCAGAGCCATGGTGGTCGACAAAGGAACAATAACGCTTCCCTCTTCTCTGGGCGGAGTGGTTAATGTGCCAAACTGTAGATTTCAGTTCCCATAGTTCGCGTCCTGTTATCGTCAAAATATAAATACAGAAATCGCGCTCCGCATTTTGGTATTGTGGGTGCATTACAAGAGAGACAGTCACATCTCACTGTTCATTCTCATAAGGGTAGTCTGAGAGTTGGCAGTAGCTGGTGTTGACTAGGTGCTTCAGATCTAGTCAATAATTCAAAATTAATATTATATTTCCAATACTTCAGCTCTCCCATTGAGACGAAGTCTGACAGTCCAAATTACTAACAGTATTCTTCTGAACGAAAGATATAGTTTCAAACAAGAATACATGTCGTACATAACCGAACAGCTTGTAATGAGATGAAGTAAAATGACCGATTCATATAACAGTTTACTAGATTTATTATCATTGAGTGTCAGGTGTAGCCTGGTAGTTAGTGTGTCCGGTCTATGAATCTGAATATTTATGGTTAAACAGCCGTTGCCTCAAATATATTTACTTGTTTGTTTTGTTGTTTTTAATTTCGCGCAAAGCTACACAAGAGCTATCTGCGCTAGCCGTCCCTAATTTAGCAATGTAAGACTAGAGGGAAGGCAGTTAGGCATCACCACTCACCGCCAACTCTTGGGCTACTCTTTTACCGACGAATAGGGGGATTGAAAGTCACATTATAACGCCCCCAGGTTGAAAGGGCGAGCATGTTTGGTGCGACCGAGATTCGAACCTGCAATTCTCGGCTTACCAGTCGAACGCCTTAACGCACTTAGTCATGCCGGGCTCAATAATAACATAATATGTTTTAGTTTTAAACGTGAGGTAACGTTATACTATCACTATTTGATAATTAAAACTACCAACATCTAAAAAATACAATTCTGATATAACTGTTTTGATACTTACAAACATATATGTGCTTTAGGGTGAGATTAAGGGTAGAAGTCCTAAGACACGTCACTAACTTATCTGCTCGTGCTAGTTGTAATGGTGTTTTATTTCAAAGGTTATGAATGTGTTTTTGGTCGAACTTGGGAATAATAATTTCACAGACTTCGATTGTTAAGCCTACTTACTTGATTATACACGACAGCTTATTCCGGAAAGCCAGCCCTTCCCACAACTGTTATGTCTGGCGGCTTAAAAATGGGGTTTAGTTGCCCGTGATGAGAACGGAACACATAGCCCATTGTGTGGCTTAGTGTTTAACAACAAACATAGCCGGGCAACTAGTAATTAACTATAAATCATAAAACGTTTAACTCCTAAAATTATGTGAGAATTATTTTCTTTTAAAATCAACAATGATATCTTCGTTAGGGCTGTAGTGTTGTTTGTATATATATATATATAAACAACACATGTAAATATATATTTATTTACTATTTATTTTAATATTTTCACGAAGTTGAAGAATCTGTATGTTATACTGTTAACCTATGAGGTTTGGCTCCATCTCTTGAATATATTCCAAACTATATTTGTCCACGTACAAATATTTTGTTCTAATAAATCATTGAGTGATGAAACGTTACTTAAGTTGAGCAAAATAAAGTACGCAAATCTCAAATCCTTGAACTTAATACGTCAAAAACCATCTAACGAACACTATCATTTTAAATAATCACCAAATAAAACCTTAGTTTATTACATGTGTTTATTACTTGTCCACTTATGGTAGGTATTTTGTCACTCCTTGATATACAAAAGATTTAAACAAAAACAAAGTTAATTCACATTTCGCGAAGCTCGAACAATAATGTGTAAAGTTCTTTCTCTTTTGGTGTAAAAATAAACTAGATGTTCTTGAACAGGTTCCCAGACACAGTTCTATTTCGAGAGTAAATAAACCCAAAATTAAGAGTAATGAATACTTATATTTCTTGCTTTTGAGGAAGCTCATATGTCTTGCTTCTTTTGCAGCCTACAGAGTGTATAATCCTTCTCGTGATTCATAAAATGCTCACTTTCTACTGACGTCACGACAGTACAAATTGCAACGTTAAGCCTCCCTTATATGATGTCATTTTCGTGTATAATGACTGACTGACTAACAGCATACAGCCGTATACTGGTGTGAATGATTAAAACTGTCACCCTTCCAGGCAGCCTTCAGCTCTTTTTCTAAACAATTAGTTGAAATTCTTTCTGCTAGTGATAATTTTGTAGATTTTACAACACTGAATATCTGGTTTAGATACCCGTTATGGGCAGACCACAGCTAGCCCACTGAGTAGCTTTGTGTTTAATAACAATCAGGCCCAGCATGGCCAAGCGTGTTAAGGCGTGCGACTCGTAATCTGAGGGTCGCGGGTTCGCATCTCGGTCGCGCCAAACATGCTCGCCCTTTCAGCCGTGGGGGCGTTATATGGTTACGGTCAATCCCACTATTCGTTAGTAAAAGAGTAGCCCAAGAGTTAGCGGTGGGTGGTGATGACTAGCTGCCTTCCCTCTAGTCTTACACTGCTAAATTAGGGACGGCTAGCACAGATAGCCCTCGAGTAGCTTTGTGCGAAATTCAAAAACAAACAAACAAAACAAACAATAACAAGTAAACATAACGAAAATTAAAAATTCTACGTCACTCATTAATTATCTCGTTTGTTTTAAAATGATTAAGACAGTATGTTCAACATCACACACAGTAGTAAAAAATGTTATGTCCTTTTAACACAAAACACACAAGAGACCAACTAGAAGAAATAGAAACATGATATTTATATCTTAATTGCTAAAATAATAAAGGTGTTTTCAACCGAGATGACGGTTTGTTTTTCGCTGTGAACTAAACACCCAGCTCAGAGACCCCTTGCGTACAGTATACATATATACATTCTTCAGTAATTTTGAACAACTTAGGGAAGATAGCTAGTTGACGTGTTATGCCGCCATAATTACTTCGTTCAGGTTTGAACAGAACAATGAGTTTAATTAATTTTTCTTTTTATATACCATCCAAAAATGAGGAGCGTAATTGGCGGTACTGCGGCAGGAACCTTGGACCTTCCGACAGCAACCCTACACGTTAATCTCTAGGACACTCCGAATTGTTTACGTCACGACCAGCTTCCTCCTTTTATTGTATGAATTTAACATATTCATTAGATAAAAATTATGAAAACTATATTATACAGTAATACCTAAATCAATAATTTTTGAAGTCACTCCAACGAAGAGTGCAACAAAAATATAAATAATTAATCTTAATTTGTAATAAGCTTCATTAAAACTCTTTAACCGTGTTTGTGTGTATGTGTTGAGCTGTCAGTCTTCAGTTATGTAGAGGTCTGAGCTAGGCTCAGCAGTTAGCGTGCTGAAGTTCCATTGTTCGTGCCCTATTGGCGGCAAGTAATAACTAAATTGTTTTCAGCACTTTAGGGAGGCCCGGCATGGATAGGTGGTTAAGGAGGGAGGCGTAATACGCCATAAGTGTTGAGGTTGATGTTAACAAACTCAACTGTCTTCCGTCTAGTCGTCATCTCCTTCCCTCACTCCCCCTACAGTACATCTACGAATTTAGAAGGCTAAATTCAGAAGCTCGATTACCCTCGGTGGACAAAGCAGATGGCCTCTTGAGCCAAACTCAGTAAAACAAACCAACCAATAAGTCTTGTAAAACTGAGTTCTGAAATCATGGAGTTATTTCATGAACGATTACTTGTTATATAAAATCGATTATTCTGTAATTTTTCACTGTAGTTTGTATATTTAAGTTGAGAGATTGCGAGTTCGAATCTCCGTCACCTATCAGCATGAGGGGGTTATAATGTTACTGTCAATCCACTGTTCGTTGGTTATAGACTAGCCCAAGAGTTGGCAGTATGTGGTGTTGACTAGTGCATTCCCTCTAGTCTTACACTGCTAAATTAGGGACGGCTAATGCAGAAATTTAAACCAAAACTATTTTCTGTAATTTGCATCTTAATTTATCAAAATTCGTGTTTATTTCTAGACTTTATTTGTTTTTTTCGGAAAGTTCGTTTCAAACCAGAATCTTAACAATTATGCTCTTATCCATTTCGCGCCGGTTTTAGGTTACCTTTGTATTTTCCCGAGTTTGTTCGAAGTTCAGTGAGCGACGAAAGCCCATCCTGACCCGCCTTTCTACATGGCAATACAAAATTATAGCCTATATTTTCTTGGTATTATGTAGCATTGTTTGTGTATAAGTAGTTAAGTAAAGAGCTGCACAATGGACTATCTGTTCTCTGCCCGCCACGGGTATCGAAACCCAGTTTCTAGTGTTGTAAGTCCGCAGACATCCGCTGTGCCACTGGGAGGGCGTGGTATTATCGTATGGGTTTTTTTTTTAAATGCTACGTCCTCCTGATATAAAAGTGAACCAGCATTGAGTGGTATACATGATTCAGTGTTAACAAAAAATTGGAAAGTAACAGCTTTTGAGTTGTTGTTGGTTTTGTTTTGTTTTACGTTTCTTTTTTTTAAACTCCACCTTCATTGTAATGTTATTTGCATCTGCTACCTTCTTCTCGAAATGTTCAAAGAACGTGATATTATTGATTGATTTTAAGCTTTTTTCTTGATCGATTCCATTAAATTACTTTCTCTCTACAATTTTCAGTTCAACAATTTTTTTTTCTGTAAAGGTTAAAATAAATTTGATCCTAACTTCGTAAAAACTGCTTTTTTTCTTTTCTTTGAATTTAGCGCAATGCTACACTAGGGTTACCTGCGCTAGTCACCCCTTATTTAGCACTGTAAGACCACCACCGCCAACTCTTGGGTTACTATTTTACCAATGAATAGTGGGATTGACGGTAACTTTACAACGGCCCCCGCGAATGAAAGGGCGAGCATGTTTGGTGTGACGGAGATTCGCGCCTGCAACCCTCGGATTTCCAATCGATCCCCCCTAACCACCTGGCCATGCCGAGCCTAAAGTTTATTTATTTAAAGTTACACATGAAGCTACGCAATGGGCTATCTGTGCTATGCCCACCACGGGCATCGAAACCTGACTTCTATTGTTGTAAGTTAGCAGAGAAACCGCTGAACCATTTGGGAGCTCGTAAATTGCCAAGCGAACTGTTTTTATTTTCAAGTTTATGAAGTTCAGTCTTATTTGACATCAATCGAGTTCAAACCAAGATTTTAGCCTGGTTACCTCCGGTCGGTTCTAAATATTAGATCATACCGAGTAATATTACACTGAGTGTAAAATACTAACTAAAACGATTTAGAGAAACACTAAATTTCTAAAGTCCATTGTGAACTCCACCTATAATTATTAAGATTAACTAAAATATCGATAATACCTTCATCTAAATCTCGTGTGAGTCATTACGTCATGAGGGCTCCCGTAAACCATAAATTTGTTAAAAACGCCGATGGATATACACGCCATCAAGACATTTAATGTTCAAAGCATTCAAATGATGCGACCATCCTCTAGCGAGCATGATGGATTGTTTGTTTGTTTTTATGTTTCGCACAGAGATACACGAGGGCTATCTGCGTTAGCCGTCCATAATTTAACAGTGTAAAACTTGTGAGAAGGCAGCTAGTCATTACCACAAACCGCCAACTCTTGGGCTACTCTCTCACCAACGAATAATGGGACTGACCGTCACATTATAACGTCCCCACGGCTGAAAGGGCGAGCATGTTTTATGTGACGGGAAGCATGATAGAAGTGGCAACTAAGTTGTTGTTTATGTTTGTTGTATTGTAAGACGTAAAAGTTAAAATGAACACTTTATAATACAACATTTCGTAATGCAATTAGGGCTAAAAAATAAGAATTGTTTCTAACACCATTTTAATGTTTTCATAGGTGTCCGGCTAAACAGTAATAGGTTTGAAAATTAATAAAACCTCCAGTCAGAAGTTGGAATGTATGCAGGTTGAATAAAAATTTTTGAATAAATTAATAACAGTTATACAATTTTTGGGATTAGTTGCGTTGGTCTGAATTAGCCGCACATTATTCGAAAATATGAACAAAAATACAACTAAAAAAACAATCGATATGTCGGTTGAAACAGGAAAATATTCTCATATGAATACGAAAATTAAGTATCGAACCATGCATCACAACCTACATATTTTGTGTCACTTTTCTATTCAACTCATAGGCGTGTTTAGCCGTCAGAGCTCTGCTGGCATTTCTCTACAAATCTCCATTCATACCATCTCATGAACCATTCATATTTTCCGAAACAAAATAGGCATTCTTGAAAAAAGACACTTTCTTGATGGACTTATCAGAATCACGAACAGACAGTTTACAACAATGAATCCACCAGACCTCAGCTGGAAAGTTGCTGAGAATGTTTAATCCTTACGGGTGCATGCGTATGTACATAATGTTCGCCATGATACAGGTCTCTCCTTTTGTTGGGGTTGAAAGATGGCGCCACAGACATCGTGATGACAGGGAAATATAGAAAGAGGGTAAACCAGAGGCAGCAACACTTCTAAGGACCCTCGAGTCAATGTTAAATGTCGGAAGATGTCTGAATATCTTATGTTCTTGTTGTTGTCTTATATAAAAGGATTCTTTGGAGAAACACAAATAATCGAAAATATATCCGTGTACATGGAACACACAGGTGTATCTTTATGTATATGTAGTTTAGAGGGATTTACGTATCACCGACCATGGTCACACTAATCTCGTTTTCTGCTCCACTGACCACTAAAGAAAGTTATAAAAACACCGAAGATAGAAGCGAAGTGACTACAGGCGCCAATATAAAGTTTTTTTTAATAGTCTCATGAAAGTAAAAACTTTTTCCTTACGTATTAAAGCCCACTATTTCATCAGTGCTTATAGGAAACTTTACATATGAGTTGTCTACAAGCAATAATAGAGAGAAAGAAATAACAACAACAACAGAAGGGAAATAACTTTATACTCCAACCAACCCAGTATTTCTCCAGCTCCTGTTTTGTAAAATCTTTTATTGCGCTGAATTCGAGCTCCGGGGCAAATGGACTGAGATACTAAAATATGTATAACACCTCTCTTATGAAGAAAGATGGGGCAAGTGAACGTTACGTTTCTGACGTTCTCTGAACATAAAACAAAATGGTTCATGGGTTTCTTTTGTTTTGTTACGTTATCAGATGCACTTGAACTGACTTCTGATACAAAACTATAGTATTTTTGGTATTTTAGGCCCTCCACATTACTTAAACCAAAGATTTTGAAAATTGTCGTTTTACGACTTCCACAAAATTTTTACTAAAGAAAATAAAAAACTGTCGGTTTATGACCTTCACTTTAGTTACAATAAAAATGGCTAAAACATTTCTTAACGTTATCGACAATAATCACACCAAAAACCGTCGAAAATATCGGTTTATTTCTTCCTCAGTAACTACATCAAAAACTGTCAAAACTGTCGTTTTCTATCCTCCAGACGAACAACACGAAATTATTAAAACTTTCAATTTATGTCCTCCGCTGTACTTTTACTCAAAGAAAATAAAAAAAAACTATCGTATTCTAATATGCACACTAATTACACTAACAAATGTAAAAACGATTGGTTTATTTAATTCATAGTAATTACGCGGTAAAATCTCAAAAGTTTACCTTTTATTTCCTTCACGGTAGTTACACAATAAAATGTCAAAAACTTTCGTTTTATGCTTTCTAAACCTAACGCATTAAAGAAACAAATAACCTGTTATTTTACGTGTTTCAAAAAGTTTACACTAAAACAGTTATTTTATGTTCTCTACAGTAATTACACTAAGGACAATCTAAATTTGTTTTTAATCCAACCTTACGTCAAAAATAGGAGATGAGACGAAGCTGACCCTTTAGGTCAGGAGCCTGACTGTTTAGTGTTTATTTTCACAGGATAGAAATCTTTAAATATAGGAAAAATAATTATACTAACTATAATATCCTATCAAGCAACATAACACAAACAACATACCAATCGTTGTTTACTGTTTACTAAACACGCTAACGATCGTCCAGAGTCATCATTCAAAATTTAGATCCAGATGATAAGAAAAGTTCATCAGTTTTGTTTAAACATTAATAAGTTACTAAAGGGACATCACTCTACTGTTATCAAACATTAATACAGCTAATAACGGTATGTCACTCTACCGTTATTAAACATTAATACAGCTAATTAAGATTTGTCACTCTACAGTTATTAAACAATAAAACACTAAATGAATGTATGTCATTCAACCATTAGTAAACAATAATAAAGCTAATAAAAATATATCACTCTACCATTATTAAACAATAATGCAGCTAAAGAAGGTATGCCACTCTACCGTTATAAAACATTAATACAGACAAAGAAAAAATGTCACTTTACCGTTATAAAACATTACTAAAGTAATGCAGGTATGTCAATCAAAAGTTATTAAACATTAATACAGCTAATGAAGTATGTCAATGTCACTCTACCATTAATAAACATTAATACAGCCAATGAAGAAATGTCACTCTACCGTTATTAAACATTAATACAGCTAATGAAGGTCATGAAATTAATACAGCAGTTATTAAACGTTACTACAACTAATAAACGTATGTCACTCTACCGTTATTAAACATTAATACAGCTAATAAGAGTATATCACTCTACCGTTGACAACATTAATACAACTAATAAATGTATGTCACTATACCATTACAAAACATTAATACAACTAATAAAGGTATGTCACTCTACCGTTATTAAACATTAAAACAGCTAATGTAGGTATGTCACTCTACCGTTATTAAAAATTAATACAGCCAATAAAAGAATGTCACTCTACCGTTATTAATCATTAATACAGCCAATGAAAGAATGTCACTCTGCCGTTACTAAAAATTAATACAGCTAAAGATGGTATGTCATTCTACCGTTATTAAATAATAATACAGTTATTGAAAATATGTAACTGTTCCTTTATTAAACATTAATACAGCACCTGAAGGTATGTCATTCTATCGATTTTCAACATTAATACAGTTGATGAAGATATATCTCTTTAACGTTAAAAATCATCAATACAAATATTCAAGGAATGTCTCTCTACCGTCATTACAAATTAATACAGCTAATGAAGGTGTGTCACTCTACCTATATTAAACACAAATACAGCTAATGAAGGAATGTCACTCTACCGTCATTAAAAATTAATACAGCTAATGAAGGTGTGTCACTCTACCATTATTAAACATTAATACAGCTAAGAAAGGTATGTACCACTACCAATATAAAACATTAATACAACTAATGTATGACTCTCTACTATTATTAAACATTAATACAGTTAATAAAACATGTCACTTTGCTGATATTCAACATTAATAAAGCTAATCAAGGTATGTTACTCTACCGTTATTAAATATAAATACAGACAATAAACGAATATCACTCTAATGTTATTCTACATTAATACAGCCAATGAACGAATGTCAAATTACCGTTATAAAACATTAATACAGCTAAGGAATGTATATAACTCTACCTTTACAAAACAATAGTACAACTAATGAAGGTATGACTCTCTACTGTTATCAAATATTAACACAGGTAATAAAAGTTGGCCACTTTACTGTTATTCAACATTAATACACTTAATGAAGGTATGTCTCTCAACCGTTATTAAAGATTAATACAGCTAATTAAAGTATGCCACTCTAACGTTATTAAACATTAATAGAGCTAATGAAGGAATGTCACTCTACCGTTAATAAGCATTAATACAACTAATGAGGGTATGTCATGCTCCCGTTATTAAACATTATTACCCCTAATGAAGTTATGTCATTCCACCGTTATTAAACATTAATACAGCTAATGAACGAATGTCACTCTATTGTTATTTAACATTACTATAGCTAATAAAGGTATGTCACTTTAACGTTATTAAACATTGATATAGCTAATGAAATAATGTCACTCTACCGTTATTAAACATAAATAAAGCCAGTAAACGAATGTCACACTGAGGTTACAAAACATTAATACAGCAAGGAAAAATGTCACTTTATCGGAAATATGTCACTCTATCGTTATTAAACATTAATACAGATAATGAAGGTATGTCATTCTACTGATATTAAACATAAATAAAGCCAATAAACGAATATCACACGAATATCACACTGACGCTATAAAACAATAATACAGCTAATGAAGGTATGTCACTCTACATTTATTAGACATCAATACAGCTAATGAAAGTATGTCATTCTACCGTTATTAAACATTAATACAGCTAATAAACATTAAGGTATGTCACTCTACCGTTATTAAACACAAATAGAGCTACTGAAGATGTGTCACTCTACCATTATTAAACATTAATACAGCCAATGAAGATGTGTCACTCGACCATTATTAAACATTAATACAGCTAATGAAGAAATGTCACTTTACCATTATTAAATATTAATGCATCTAAAGACGGTGTGTCACTCTACCGTTATTAAACATTCATACAGTTAATTAAAGATGTCACTTTACTATTATTCAACATTGATACAACTAATAAAGTTATGTCATGCCCGCGTTATAAAACAGTAATACCGCTAATGAAGGTATGTCATTCTACCGTTATTAAACATTAACACAGTTAAAAAAGAATGCCATTTTTCTCTTATTAAACATTAATACAGCTATAAAAGGTATGTCACTCTAATTTTATTAAACAGCTTATATGCCATACCGTTAGAACAATAATAGAGAATGTGATGGAATACGCTCTACCGTTATTGAACATTAATACAGCAAATGAACAAATGTCACTCAACCGTTATTAAACACTAATACAGAAAAGGAAAGTACGTCACTCTACTGTTATTAAATATTAATACAGCTAATGAAGGTATGTCACTAATCCTTTATTAAATAAATAATACAGTTAATGAATGTATTTCACTCTATCCTTATTAAACATTAATAAAGCTGACGAAGGTATGTCACTCTACCGTTCGTAAACATTAATACAGTTAATAAGGTTATTTCACTCTACTGTTATTCAACATTAATACAGCTAATGAAAGTGTGTCACTCTACCATTAATAAACATTAATACAGCCAATGAATGAATATCACTCTACCGTTATTAAAGATTAATAGAGCTAAAACGGTATGCCACTCTACCGTTAGTAAACAATAATACAGTTATTGAAATGAAGGTCACTCTACCGTTATTAAACATTGATACAGCTAATAAAGGTATGTCACTCTACCGTTATTAAACATTAATACAATTATTTAATATAACTCACTCTTCGATTATTAAACATTCATACAGCTAATTCAGTTATGTCACTCTACTGTTATTAGACAATAATACAGTAAATGAATGTATGCCACTGAACCGTTATTAAACATTACTACAGCTAATGAAGGTATGTCACTCTACCGTGATTACAAGTTAATGCAGCTAATGAAGGTATGTCACTCTACCGTTATTAATCAATAATATACTTAATGAATGTATGTCACTCTAACATTATTAAACATTAAGACTGCTAATAAAGGTATGTCACTCTACCGTTAATAAACATTATTAGAGCTAGTAAAAGTATGTCATTCGCCCGTTATTAAGTATTAATACAGCTAATAAGGGTATGTCTCTATACCATTATCAAACATTAATGGACTTAATGATAGAATGTCACTTTACTGTTATTCAACATTAATACCGCTAATGAAAGAATGACACTCTACCGTTATTAATCATTAATACAGCTAATAAAGAAATGTAATTAATCCTTAAAAACATTAATACAGCTAATGAATGTATGTCACTCTACAGTTATTAAAAATTAATACAGCTAATGAACATACGTCACTAAACCGTTATTAAACATTAATACAGCTAATAAAAGTATGTCATTTCCCCGTTATTAAACATTAATACAGCTAATAAGGGTGAGTCTCTACCATTATTAAACATTAATACACTTAATGAAAGAATGTCACTTTCCTGTTATTCAACATTAATGAAGCTAATGAAGGTGTGTCCTCTACCATTCTACCATTATTAAACATTAATATAGCCAATGAATGAATGTCACTCAACCGTTATTAAACATTAATACAGCTAATTCAGTTATGTCAGTCTACCATTATCAAACATTAATACAGCAAACGAATAAATGTCACTCTACTGTTATTAAACACTAATACACCAAATGAATGAATGTCACTCAATCATTAAATTGAAACATTAAATTTGATAATGAGGGATGTCACTCTACTGTTATTAAACAATAACGCAGTTATTAAATAAATGTACGCCACTATACTCTGATTAAACATCAACACAGATAATGAAGGAATGTCGCTATACCGTAATTAAACTATAATACAGCTTATCAAGGTGTTTCACTCTTCAATTATTAGACCATTATGACTGCCAATGAAAAATGTCACTCTACCGTTATTAATCATTATTACGGCTAAAGAAAGGAATGTCACTCAATCCTTATTAAACATTAATACAGCTAATGAACGTATGTCACTCTACCGTTATTAAACATTAATACAGCTAATGAACGTATGTCACTCTACCGTTATTAAACATTAACACAGCTAATGAAGACATGCCACTCCCACGTTATTAAACATTAATACAGCCAAAATGAATATCACTCTACAGTTATTAAACATTAATACAGCTAATAGAGGTATGTCACTCTAGAGTTATTAAACAGTAATACAGCCAATAAAAGAATGTCACTCCCCCGTTGTTAATAATTAATACAGCTAATGAAGGTATGTCACTCAACAGTTATCAAACATTAATACGACCATTGAAAAATGTCACTCTACCGTTATCAAAATTAATACTGCTAATGAAGTTATATCACTCTACCGTTTTTAAACATTAATACAGCTAATGAAGGAATGCCACTATACCGTTATTAAACATTAATACAACTAATGAAGGTATGTCACTCTACAGTTATTAAACATTAATACAGTTAATGAAAGAATTAACTGTTATTCAACATTAATACAGCTAAGAAATGTCATTCCCCGTTATTAATACCGCAAATTTAGATATGTGATTCTACCGTTATTCAATATTAATACAGCTAATGAAGAAATGTCACTCTATCCTTATAAAACATTAATACCGCCAATGAAGGTATGTCACTGTATTGTTATTAAATAATAATACACTTAATGAATATATGTCACTCTATCGATATTCAACATTTATACAGCTAATGAAGATATGTCACTCTACCGTTTTTCAACATTAAGGGAGCTAATGAATGTATGACACTCTACCGTTAATAAACATTAATACAGCAGCATACTTAAAAAGGTCATGTACAGCTTTACGTCACTCTCGTTATTAAACAAATATTAAGTGTGTACCATTATTAAACTTAATGAAAGAATGTCACGTTATTCCTGTTATTAAAACATTAATACAGCTAATGAAGGTATGTCGTTATTAAACATTAATACAGCTAATCAGGGTATGTCATTCTCCCATTATTAAACATTAATACAGCTACTAAAGCTATGCCACTCTACCGTTATAAAATATTAATACATTTGTCATTCTATCATTATTAAACATTAAATCAAATAATGAAGGTATGTCACTCAACCGTTATTAAACATTAATGCAGACGATATATCATTCTAGCTAATGAAGTATGTGAAGTGTCACTCTACCCTTATTATTAAACATTAATACAGCAAACATTAAATGAAGAAATGTCACTCTATACCGTTATTAAACATACAGTTTATGAATAATACACCTAATTAATACAGCTAATGAAGGTTATGTTACTCTACTACCGTTAAAAAATTAAACATTAATACTTTATTCCATTAATGAACGAATGTCACTCTCCTTATAAAACATTATACAGCCAATAATGTCACTAAAAAAGGTATGTATTGTTATTAAATAATAATACAGTTAATGAATATATGTCACTCGTACCGATATTAAACACTCTACCGTTTTTCAACATTAAGGAGCTAATGAATGTATGACACTCTACCGTTAATAAACATTATACAGCATAAAAAAGGTATGTCATTTTACCTGTATTATTAAACATTAATATGGCTAATGAAAGTGTGTCACTCCACCATTATTAAACGTTAATACAGGCAATAAAAGAATGTCACTCTACCGTTATTAAACATTAATACACCTAATTCAGTTATGTTACTCTACAGTTATTAAACATTAATAAAATGTCACTCTACCATAATAAAACATTAATACAGCTAATGAAGGTATATCACTCTACCGTTATTAAACTTTAATACAGCTAATCAGGGTATGTCATTCTCCCATTATTAAACATTAATACAGCTACTAAAGCTATGCCACTCTACCGTTATAAAATATTAATACATTAGAAAGGAATGTCATTCTATCATTATTAAACATTAAATCAAATAATGAAGGTATGTCACTCAACTGTTATTAAACATTAATGCAGACGATCAACGAATACCATTCTACTGTTATTAAACATTAATACAGCTAATTAAGGTATGTCACTCTACCCTTATTAAACATTAATACAGCTGATGAAGATATGTCACTCTACCCTTATTAAACATTAATACAGCTAATGAAAGTGTGTCACTCTACAGTTTTCAAACATTAATATAGCAATTGAAAGAATGTAACTCCTTTATTTATCATTAATACAGCTAATAAAGGTATGTCACTATACCGTTATTAAACAATAATACAGTTTATGAATATATGTCACTGTACCGATATTCAACGTTAATACAGCTAATGAAGGTATGTCACTCTTCCGTTATTATATATTAATATAGCTAATCAAGTTATGTCACTCTACCGTTATTAAAATTAATACAGTTAAAGAGAGAATGTCACTTTACCTTTATTCAGCATTAATACAGCTAATGAGGAATGTCATTCTACCATTATTAAACATTAATACAGCTAATAAAGCTATGCAACTCTTCCGTTATAATATATTATTTCATTAAAAAAGGAATGTCACTCCACCGTTATTTAACATTAATACAGCTAATAAAGGTATGTCACTATACCGTTATTAAACAATAATACAGTTTATGAATATATGTCACTGTACCGATATTCAACGTTAATACAGATAATGAAGGTATGTCACTGTACTGTTATTAAACATTAATACAGCTGATAAAGGTGTGTTACTCTACCATTACTAAACATTAATACAGCCAATAAAGAATGTTACTCTACCGTTCTTAATCATTAATACAGATAATGAAGGAATGTCACTCTACCGTTATTAAACATTAATACAGCTAATAAAGGTATGCCACTCTCACGTTATCAAACATTAGCCAAAAGAATGTCACTAAACGGTTAATAAACATTAATATAGCTAATGAAAGAATGTCATTCTCCCGTTATTAAACATTAATATAGCTAATAAGGATATGTCTCTACCATTATTAAACATTAATACACTTAATGAAAGAATGTCACTTTCCTATTATTCAACATTAATAGAGCTAATGAAGGTGTGTCACTTTACCGTTATTAAACATTAATACAGCTAATGCAGGAGTATCACTCACCGTTATTAAACATTAATACAGATGAGTGGAGGGTATCACTCACCGTTATTCAACATTAATACAGCTAATGGGGTATCACTCACCGGTATGTCACCGTTATTAAACATTAATACCGTATCACTCACCGTTATTAAACATTAATACAGCTAATGAAGGTATGTCACTCTACCGTTATGAAACATTAATACAGCTAATGGGGTATCACTCACCGTTATTAAACATTAATACAGCTAATGCAGGGGTATCACTCTACCGTTATTAAACATTAATACAGCTAATGGAAGTATCACTCACCGTTATTCAACATTAATATAGCTAATGCGGGGTATCACTCACCGTTATTAAACATTAATACAGCTAATGCAGGGGTATCACTCACCGTTTCAACATTAAATACATGCAGGGGTATCACTCACCGTTATTAAACATTATATAGCTAATGGGGTATCACTCACCGTTATTCAACATTAATACATGCTATCACTCACCGTTATTCAACATTAATACAGCTAATGGGTATCACTCACCGTTATTAAACATTAATACAGCTAATGCAGGTATCACTCACCGTTATTCAACATTAATACAGCTAATGCAGGGTATCACCGTTATTCAACATTAATACAGCTAATGCAGGAGTATCACTCACCGTTATTCAACATTAATACAGCTAATGCAAGAGAGTATCACCGTTATTGAAACATTAATACAGCTAATGCAGGAGTATCATCACCGTTATTCAACATTAATACAGCTAATGCAGGGTATCACTCACCGTTATTAAACATTAATACAGCTAATGCAAGGTATCACTCACCGTTATTAAACATTAATACAGCTAATGCAGGTTATTCAACATTAATATGCATAGCTAATGCAGGGTATCACTCACCGTTATTCAACATTAATACAGCTAATGCAGGAGTATCACTCACCGTTATTAAACATTAATACAGCTAATGCAGGAGTATCACTCACCGTTATTAAACATTAATACAGCTAATGCAGGAGTATCACTCACCGTTATTCAACATTAATACAGCTAATGCAGGAGTATCACTCACCGTTATTCAACATTAATACAGCTAAGAGCTAATGCAGGAGTACCAACAGATTCAACATTAATTAGAAACCAAACAACAGAATCACTTTAACTTCTCTCTTCTCGATCGATAGGTATTCACATGAACATATAAGCACAGCTGCGTGTACAGAATATGGTAGAATAGAGTTTTTATGTTATTAGCTCTAAACTCATCAGATACTGACTGAGATGTAGTGTGAGAACAATATCTTAACACGTACAAGTGAAGTACATTATTACTAAACACTTGAAATTCGAGGTTTATCTGTGACTCTAACTCTATTACTCTTAATGTTTAACTGAAAGTCTAGAAATGTTTGTCTTTACAAACATTATATTGGTAAACACGACCCACTCTCGACGCGTAGCGCCAAAATGCTGAAACCGTGTAAATATTTACGATATATATTTACACACTCGCTATACAAACATTTCCCGAAAGTTCATTTTATTCTCAAACACGAAAAGTGTTTCGTTTCTTCTTGTATTAACTTTCCTGTTAAAACGTTCTATTTCTGATCTTGCAAACAAATGCTTTGATGTCACCATTAATTTCTCGTAATTTGCAAATCACGATTATTAAATAATCACTTGGTGCTAAAAAAAAGAAAGAGTGAGGGAACCAAACTTTAGGTAAACTTAACATCATTTTTAACATGATAAGATTAATTTAATAATTAAATAGGCCATAATATAAATTAATTAAACCAATTGTTTAAACCAAACAGGAAAGAAGTTCAGAGTATCATTAATAAATTAAAATAAAACCCATATTGATAAGAAATACTTTGAGTCGTTTTCTGAATACCCTCATTGTTAACGACATTTTAGGGCATAATTCCAGAAATGTCTCATCAAATTAGATCAACTTAGGAGACTTGAGTCAGTCCTAAATCCGTTTTCTGAGTTGAAATCATAAATATTCATAAGTGGTAAAAAATCATAACAACCAATAATAACCAGTAAAATCAAATAAAATATTTTTGAAGAAAAATGTAATATTTTATTTTTTCGTCGGAAACGTAAAACGCATAATATTTAATACATACGTTATCTTAACGGTTACCTGTATAAAATTATTTGAATTCTTTCTTTTTAAGTTTTGAAATATTTCTCAAGTCTTTGTTCCCTTGTAAATCAACTTCCTCTTTAAGATTTCCAAGTCAATATCTCTAAATGTTTAAGAATTCTTTGTTGTTTTGTTTCTGAATTTCGCGCAAAGCTACACGAGAGCTATCTGCGCTAGCCGTCCCTAATATAGCAGTGTAAGACTAGAGAGAAGGCAGCTAGTCATCACAACCCACCGCCAACTCTTCGGCTACTCTTTTACCACCGAATAGTCGGATTGACCGTCACATTATACCGCCCCACGGCTGAAAGAGCGAGTAGGCTTGATGTGACGGGGATTCGAGCCCACGACCCTCAGATTACAAATCGAACGCCTTAACCCAACTGGCCATGCCGGGCACGTGAGCACCTAGTAATATTGACCGGAATAATGTTAGAATATTCATAACATTTTCCTGTATTTTTAATTTTCCTTCTTCAGATATTATTTCTAAGCCACACAAGAGCTATCTGAGCATAGCACTCATTTTAAATTGATAGTGATAATAAACAACACCTTTCGCCAACTCTTGAGCTACGTTTGTCTAGTTTAGAACAAGTATTTCGCAGTCAGTCTTAAAGTGCACCCATGACCCCAAACAGCGCAACGAATTTTACAAATTTACCTGATTCACAGTCCTGGCCTGCTTGTCTTAGCTTCAGAGTAAAACGTGAACATAAGAAATTGGTTACAAAGCGAAAGGATTAAAACGAACAATAAACAGCTTCCCGGTTACAAAATAAACAAATTATAAGGAGAAGAACAAATCACTGTAATTTTGGCTACATATGAAATAGAGCATAACGAGAGACACAGAAAAAAAGTAGTGTAATTTTGGCTACATATGAAGTAGAGCATAGCAACAGACATAGAACAAGGCAGTATAATATTGGCTATGAAATAGGGCACAACGAGAGAGATAGAACAGAGTAGTGTGTTTTTAAGAAAAATTAAACTGTATAATAAACACAGCAAAGAACGGACATTAACAAAACAGGCTTGTTTTGTAACTGGTTACACTTTTACAGTTTAACCGAAACTGGAAAAAAAACCCGAAGCAGTTGTTTATAATAATCATAAAAATTAAAGAATATATATATATTGGTTTAAAATATATTGTATTTATGAGAATATGAATAACTAATATACATTTCAGTATGTATAAATATTCGATAATTCATACCCACTTATGTTTTTATACAAAACTAAATATCTTTATACCTACTGTTGACAGTATCATTGTTTACTAAGATATTTTTCTTATTTAATCACAGTAAGATTAACTTAAACTGTACTCTGTCTTTATTGTTTCCTTTGAAACAAAGTCATTGGGAAACAAAACTTCACCTACTGTTTGATTGCTACAACAATCCGTGTTAAGACTATTGCTCTCAGACCCTGGTTAACGTTCAGTTACTACGACGTGTACTCAAACAACAGCTACAAATATGTGAGAAAAAAAAATCGATATTTGTTAATATTCATACCGTATTCAAAGTAACACAAAAGCTCGCTTTCATAAATCAATATTAACCAAAGCCACTGTATAACAGTCTCCATAGAGCGACCATACTGGGGGGATTCGGAGATAGGTTGGAACATGCACGAGTTTAGGCGCGCGATGACGCACGATACAGGCGCCGCCAATACAACCGAATGTTCCTGCACGTACGCTGGTAAATTTACATATTCAATACTTGCGCAATTTAAGACTGAAGAAAACAATCACTTAGTTTAGGACTATTGCATCGCATATAAATTGAAATGCTTATACAAATTGAAATAAAAAAAAGACGTTGTAAATATGACGCAGTTTCTTCAAGTAAAAACTCCGCACTTCTGTTGAAGTTGGGACTTGAAATCATTGCAACACTTATTCCCAATTAACGTTCGAAGAAATTATATAAATATAACAAGCCATTAAAATATACAAATTCAAACTATACCTTTCGGAAAAATGTTCAAGAACTCCAAGCTTTTTTTTTTTTTTTGCATAGCTGTTTTCTCATCTTAACCCTTTTTTACATAATTATCTACTTAAGCCTTTTTGGTACGTGGTTATCTACTTATCTTAAGCCTTTTTTACATGATTATATACTTATTTTAAGCATTTTTACATAGTTTTATATTTATTTTAAGCCTTTTTTACGTAGCAGTCGATGTATAAGCATAAATTATGGCCTAGCGCGTAAGGCGTGCGACTCGTAATCCGAGGGTCGCGGGTTCGCGCCCGCGTCGCGCTAAACATGCTCGCCCTCCCAGCCGTGGGGGTGTATAATGTCACGGTCAATCCCACTATTCGTTGGTAAAATAGTAGCCCAAAGTTGGCTGTGAGTTGTGATAACTAGCTGCCTTCCCTCTAGTCTTACACTGCAAAGTAGGGACGGCTAGCGCAGATAGCCCTCGTGTAGCTTTGCGCGAAATTCAAAAACAAACAAAACTTATTGTCAACTTTAAAATACTATATTTAAACTTGCTTTGGAAAACCAAGTAAAGAAAATTCCAACAAATACCTGTAAAAAAAGGTTCTGTTTTTTTTCTCATGTAATCGCTAGTTGTGAAGCGCAAAACTATCTCAGCTCTGACCACCGAATCAGTCGAACACTGCTAGTGTTATAATACCGCTGATGAGCTAATAATTAGAAAATTATCTGAATAGCTTCATAAAAACTAACACTAAGGACCCAAAATACTGCTAACAGCGAGGATGCTCACGTAATTAATTGGCTAAGGCAGACTGGTTGAAGAGGTTTTTTGGGGGCTTACCTGTTTGTTACTCATAATTAAGGCTGATTATTATTAGTTATTCTTGTAGATGTTTATTTTAGTACAAGTTCCTACATAAATGTATTATCAAACTCGAAGAGATGCGTTCAAATTAAAATATTTTGTCGTGGGCACAACTTTACGTGAATTTAATAAACCCTTAAAACATGAGAAACAACACATCGACATGCAGTTCTAAAATATGCAAAAGAGGGCGCTGCATTATCAAATATTATAAAATTCTAAAATTCTCGCTGGAGGAACTGCATTCAAATTAAATTAATTTCTTTGTGTGTGTGTGTGATAAGTACAAGTTTATAGTGGATAGGATAAAATCTCTAAGTATGGTAGATAAAACAAATATAATATTCTAAAGTCATTTCTACAAGTAGTTGTAAAACATCATAAAAAAGAGCACAACGCTGACAAAATTACTTTAATAGATATTGAAATTGGACATGTAGGCAAAGCAACCAGACAACGTCCACACTAAAGGATGGGTAGTAACTGTCACTCTTATAACGGACCCACAGTTTAAATAAAGGGAATATTTTGTGGTATTGCATGTGTTAGGTTGTCCAGAAATAAATTTGGGAATTCTCACAATGACATTTATAAGCTGAATATTGAATAACTCATAGTTAGTTGGTTGGTTTAATCCAACGTTTGTCGCTTACAAGGTGTCTTAATTACCTGCTGTTTCAACTCTACTCAGAGTAAGTTTTATAATCCCCAAGGCAACATGGACAAGAAGGACTTTCGTCTGCTTTTCTTCTACGACTTCAAACTTGGACGAAAAGCTACCAAAACTACGCTAAACATCAACCAGGCATCCGGCCGCAGATTCGTTACTGAACGTATAGTTCAGCGTTAGTTCCAAAGGTTTAAACATGGAGATGAAAGTCTTGAGGACCACGAAGGTCGTGAAAGGAAGCCATCATTAGATGAAAACACATTAAGTTGAGACAGACCCTCACACAACAGTACATGAGCTATCAGAAAAGCTAGGCACAAGCAGTTCAAGCGTTGTCAACCACCTGAGTGCGATTGGAAAGACAAAAAAGTTGGATAAGTGGGTTTCGTATGAGCTGACTGAAGGTCAACAAAATCGGTGTTATAAGACCTGTCAAGGATGACGCTCCAAAAATTGAACAAATCGTAAATCGAGATTCTGCCTCATCCACCTTATTCCTCAGACCTTTCTACTACGGATTTTCATGTTTTCAAGCACTTAGAGAACTTTTTGAACAATAAACGCTTTCAAAACTAGACAGCTGCAAAAGAAGCTTTCAAGGAGTTCATTGACCTCAGAAACTCTGATTTCTACAGCAGGGGCATAAACAGCATTGTTAAACGTTGGCAAAAGTATGTTAAAGCAAATGGTGCTTACTTTGATCAAACCATGTTTTATAACACTGGTCTATACTTTTTCATAACTTCGCGGTTCAAAACCGACATTTGGTTCTGGACAACCTTATATTTCGACCGGCTCCCACCTCCGAAATCCAGCAGAGCTCTACCATAGGGTCAGTTAGCTCCTTGAAATACGTGTGTTTGTGTTTTCTTATGGCAAAATGACACCGAACTAGCTGCTAAGTCCACCAAGGGGAATCGAACCCTTGATTTTAGCATTATAAATCCGTAGACTTACCGCTGTACCAGCAAGGGACTGGAATATGTGTAGAACTATAAATATTAGAAAAAAACTTTTGCGGTTTTGTTTGAGAAAAAGAAAAGTTAAAAGGTAAACATTTCGTAGCTGGAATATGGTTTACTAAATACATACAAACAGTTTAATGCACTAGAATAGCTCTCAAAACTAAAGATATAATGTTGTTAAGAAAATAGAAATACATTAATTAAAATATTTGTGAAAACTCATGATTGTATTTTCAATAAAAACTTATAATAATTAACATTTGTTACATTAAAAAAAAAGTAGGAAGTTTTTATATCCATAGATGGATATCCATAGATTATCATTTGGTTAATTATATTTCTCAGGAGGACTAATTAATCAAGAACACTTCTTCATATATAGTAGTAACAGATACTAAACACTTTTAACCTTGAAAATTGCTTAGATGAAAGCATATAATAGTTGAGGTGCTAGTATTCTTCTGAAAGACAAAAGTGTGATTTTCACCCCAGTACAAAAGTAATAGAGGCTTCCTTATATGACCCGGCATGGCCTGGTAGTTAAGGCACTCGTAATATGAGGGTCGCGGGTTCAAATCCCCGTCGCACCAAACATGCTCGCTCTTTCAGTAACACAGCGGGATGCCTGCGGACTTAAAATGCTAGAAACCAGGGTTCGATACCCATGATGGGCAGAGTACGGATAGTCAACCGCGTGTCTTCGTGGTTAACTAGAAACAAACATTTAACATTTTAACAAAAATTACCTTTGGATAAAACTAATTTAAATTAGTTTCACGAACGATCTTCATGAAACTTCTATGCTTACCTCTTATAAGTAAAACTACCTAAACTAGAAAGGAAGTAATCGAGTTTTTAACCGCTCTACGGTATCTAAATATTTGTTTAAATATATCCCAGGACGGCTGGTACGGGTATTAACACTTTTGCTGATAAAGCAGCGAGAAATGTTTCGGCCTTCTTAGGTCATCTTCAGGTTACCCAGCGTCCTGGGTTTCTCCTCATCACGGACATAAATTTCTCTTTGTCTCCTTTCTAACACAAAGTCGAGGTTTCAGTTTTTCTCTTCTACACAGCTTAAAAGAAAGTGCTAGAAAGATAAATTTTCAAGAGCATAGGACTCGTCTACGGTGAAAAGAAAATAACTCGTTTTCACACAAATTGCTTCTTGCCTGCTTTAGACACAATTTTACGCTTTTTGGAGACGCTGAGGAATTCGAGTTTCGTCTGAAATAAGGAGCTAAAATAAAGCGAAGGATTTTGTTTGTTTAATTTTAAATTTCGCGCAAAGCTATGCGAGGGCTATCTCTCGCTAATTTAGCAGTGTAAGGCTAGAAGAAAGGTAGCCAGTCATCGCCACCCACTGCCAACAGTAAATATACTCTTTTAACAATGAGTAGTGGGATTGATCGTACGTTATAACGTCCCCGCGGCTGAAAGGGCGAGTATGTTTGGTGTGACGAGGATTCGAATTCGCGACCCTCGGATTAGGAGTCGAGTGTCTTAACCACCTGGCCATGCCGGGCCAAAATTAGAAATGTAGTTCGCAGATATTGAACGTAACAGTTTTTTTTTTTTTTTTTAAGAATGTGGACCACAATAGCCAGAACGTGTGATCCATTAAGTCTGTATATGTTATGCTGTTACTTTCTTTTCCCCGTCTGTTTTGGAAGGTAGGGAAAGTGGTTACGTATAGTGTCACGCACGTAAAATCTCCACGTGCCTGCTCCTCCAATAGTAATATATTCAAGTGTTTTTTTTTTTGTGTGCACACAAATTCAAAACGTTACCGTTATGTGTTTCCACGAGAGATTCAGTAAATGTTTGTCCCATATTCTAAACCCATTAGAAGTTTAAACAGTCTTACAATGTGACTGTGTTCCTTCTCTCTTTGGCCTGGCATGGCCAAACGCGTAAAACGTGCGACTCGTAATCTGAGGGTCGCGGGTTCGCGCCCGCGTCGCGCTCAACATGTTCGCCCTCCCAGCCGTGAAGGTGTATAATGTGTCGGTCAATCCACTATTCGTTGGTAAAAGAGTAGCCCAAGAGTTGGCGGTGGGTGGTGATGACTAGTGTCGGTCAATCCCACTATTCGTTGGTAAAAGAGTAGCCCAAGAGTTGGCGGTGGGTGGTGATGACTAGCTGCCTTCCCTCTAGTCTTACACTGCTAAATTAGGGACGGCTAGCACAGATAGCCCTCAGTAGCTTTGTGCAAAATTCCAAAACAAACAAACCTTCTCTTCTCGGTCAGTAGTTCAAACCTACAATAATTTCTGATTCTTGTAAGTTTAAATTTAATCATTTTCCAACATCAACTGCTATTTTGATATTTACTGTGACTGAATCTCACTAAATGAAGCATTATTTAACCGAAAGGCACGTGCTTTCTTCTGTTGTCTCACGCTAAACACGAGGACTTCATTCGTACAAATACAGTCGTTAATGTGTTTTAACAGTAATCAAGACACCGTATTTTATACGTATAATACGAGTATGTTACAGCACACTCTTTTACTTCGAGTGAAAAACAAATTATTTTCTAAACATCTTCTCGAATTGATTTTCTATAGTGCACACGTGTGTGAGAAGAAATGGAATATGCATCCTTAGATTATCAAGAAACCATATGGTTTAAGACTCGCCCACAAAATTACTTGTGTAAATAAAAAACGTGTGTGTTTTTTATATTAGACTCCGTCATTCATTAAAAACTCACAGTCTAGGTACTTCTTGTACGATACGCCAGTACACTTTCCAGCCTTTCATCTAATGACTTCTCACGTATGACTGATGACTATCAAACACTTCACATAAAAGTTAGGAGAACGGCAAGTCTTCGGTTTTACAACACTCAAATCAGTAGTTCGATTCCCCTCGGTGGACACAGTGGACAGCCTCCTGTGGCTTTGCTACAAGAAAACACACACACGTGTTAATAAAATATTAAATACTTTTTCTTGATATCTAACTTATTCCTTCATTAATACAATATCAAACACAGTCAGTCATCTTTATACCAGGTATTTGTCCTGAAATATTTATATAGATTTATATTTAGACTTAAATAGTCTTTATACTTCGGTAATATTCATACTTAGGTAATATTTATACTTAGATAATAGTTATACTTAGATAATATTCACACTTAGGTAACATTCATATCTGGGTAATATTTATACTTAGATAATATTCATACTTAGGTAATATTTATACTTAGTATTTAAACTTCAATGATGTTTTGTTGTAAGAAGTAGAGAGGAGACAAAATGTAAAGTTTATTCGCTTCTAAGAATTTGTCTTTATTTCAGTTAGTGTTAAAATAAAATATGTTGAAAACAACTATAAACCAGTCATCATTTGTACAGAATAAAACTACGATAATAGATTGTATCACAGTTAACGTCCACCACGTTTGAAACTTTATAAAAATACGATTACTGAACTACTTAAAACTTGTCAATAAAACAAACAGTCCTAGTTATCTGGTAAACTTTAAAATTATCAGTAACGTCAATTAAGACTTAATCCCACATCATTTCTCGTTTTCACTAACAACTAAACCTTACATACCAAAATTATTGTTTGACGCAGGTTTAAAAACTATGTATATATTATTGAATCAAAGCTAAGTGCGAATAATACATAAACCAACAATTAAACGTTCTAATAAATCTATATTTCTTTTTTTTTGTTACTAGACAGAATTCCTACTATTACGCTGTGTTGTTTGTTTTTGTTTTTTGAAATTTCGCACAAAGCTACTCGAGGGCTATCTGTGCTAGCCGTCCCTAATTTAGCAGTGTAAGACTAGAGGGAAGGCAGCTAGTCAGCACCACCCACCGCCAACTCTTGGGCTACTATTTTACCAACGAATAGTGGGATTGACCGTCACATTATACACCCCCACGGGTGGGAGGGCGAGACCCTCGGATTACGAGTCGCGCGCCTTACGCGCTTGGCCATGCCGGGCCCGCGAATAATACATAAACCAACAATTAAACGTTCTAATAAATCTATATTTTTTTTTTTTTTGTTAATGGACAGAATTCGTACTATTACGCAGTTGCAACGTTACATTTGGTTCAAAACTTGAAATTAAATGTTAAAACACTTTGTAGTGAATTAGTTGGTTATTCATGTGTTGGGGGCAAACAATAATCAGAGATTAACAGTTCAGGGAAGGGAAAATGTTTAGTTAAAAAAATAGAGGGACTGCTTTTTATAAATGAAAAATATAATCAACTGTTCTTTAGATATTCAAATTTATGTTAATATGTTTCAATACATTTCCGACAATATGCTATTAAAATTTTCTTTTTAAGTGCATGTTTTTCCGCCTTTCATTTTACATAAATAGGTTTAAAACTGTTTTTGAAAGCGTGATTAAGTCGGTAATCTAAGATGTGAATAATTTGGTAATGCAGTTGAACGTTAAACTGTTGAAAATACTTTAGTTCTCTGTGTAATTCTAGCTTCAGTTTTATTTATTAACATTTTTTTCTCCATATAAAACCGTTTTACAAGTTTAATTACCTGATTCTCCTTGAAGTTCGAAACCGGTGGACTCGGCAGATAGCCCCATGTCGCTTTAATATAAGAAAAACACACACACACAGTTCGAAACATCCGTAACTTAAAATAACAAATATCTTATTGATTGTCGTTTACATGAATATATTTTTATTGTTTCTACTTCTCGAGTAAACAATAAGGATATGTAACGGGTGCTGTTAACAACTTATTGTCTATGTTTGGTGATAGACAGGTGAAGGAAGATGTTTGATATTCAACATGTGTACGTGTTGTTGGATAGACCAGTTGATGTTTGGCTATGGAGGATACTTACAATTAGTTGTTGATCACTGAGCATGCGCATTGCTCTCAGATGTCACAGTCTTCGTGTTATTGATGTTCGAACACACCAAGAAACCTTGTGCTAACTATATGTACACATAAACATTTTATGTTTTGGAGTTTGGAGAAAGAGAGATTATCTTATCTGCCCAGCTCTGTAGCGTCGAGTATGTTAATAGTTTTAAAGTTTTTGGATTTATTATAATTGATTTTATATGAATCGGTTTGGTTTAAAGTAACTAAGAACACTTTTCATACTGATTAGAAACAGATTTTTTTTAACAGTTTTATCGGTGGTATTTCAAACTTGTTTACCATGGCTTAAGTTATTTCGTTTAAGAGCTGCTGCAGATACGCGTCAACAGCATTCAATGACTGATCAATAAGTGTTTATGGTTTTTATCGATTACCTCACAGAATTACTTGATTAGAACGCTTTGAAGTGTAATTCGCTACGCCTCTTACAGGACTTTGTTTGTGTGTTTGATTTTTAATTTTGCGCAAAGCTACACGAGGACTATCCGCGCTAGTCGTTCATAATTTAGCAGTGTAAGATTAGAGGGAAGGCAGGTGGTCATCACTACCCACCGCCAACTCTTGGGCTACTCTTATACTCCACTTTGTGTTTAAGTTCTGAGAAAACAGAACAAATATTAAAATTAACGTAAGCTTATTTTTACATACAAATGTAATATTAAAAAACACGCGTCCCCCAGTGGCACAGCTGTGTGTCTTCGGTCTTATAGCGCTAGAAACCGGGTTTCGATACCCGTAGTGGGAAGATCACGTATATGCCATTGTGTGGCTTTGTGCTTAATTAGATACGAAAAAATAAATACAAAACACGCTTATTTAAAGTTATTGGTGTGCTCATCTTGAACAGCGATACAAGGTTTGAACAACTAAATCAGAGACACCCCTGATTTAGAACTGCTGACTAGAAGGAAGGCAATCAGTATCCTGTACTTAACAAATGACCACTCCTAATCAAACAGCAAAATTGACTTTTCCCAAATAACAGTCATGATACAATGTGGCATATAATCTATGATGTGCTGGAAGGTGTCCTGGGGGACTTTTGCCCATTCGATCATTAATATACGCTTTACGGAGAGAAACAGTCGAAGGATTGTGATGTCATCCAAGCTCATCCCACAAACACTCAATTAGATTGAGATCAAGGATCTTGGTTGTCGTAGAAGACGCCTGAAGTCTCCGCTATGTTACTCAAACCATGCACGTGTAATCTGAACACTGTGAATGGAATTAAGTGCCTTTCGGGTTACACAGAAAACATCGCTTGATTAGATGTGATGCTGTAGCAAGCGTATAGTTCATTCTGTCTTCTGAACGAGTCCAAGTAAGTCGGGAAAAAGTAACCCCACATCATTACACCACCACCCGCGGCGTGGAGCTTTAGGTTTGTTTTGAATTTCGCTCAAAGCGGAGCTTTAGAAAATCAGTGAGTTATTCTTGTGGTTTTCTCAAAATCTGTTTTCTCTCGCCTCTGCAATATTGGAGTTTTCATGACTCGTTGGAGCACATTGCCTTTCCTCAGTCCTTATTAGTCCCACGTTTATGTTATATAGATGGTTTTGCACATTGGTAACCGATTTGGGTGAATTATGCAACGGTCTCCTACTACCATAGTAGAATTGCTGCAACGTTCTTCTACAGGTACAGTTGTAGATGGGTTGTCTTGTAATGAATGCTTGTCAGTTGATACATCTCTCTTCTTTCTGTTGTTTGGGGTCAGAGTTCCTCGTTGTAGCGAACATTTTATTCGACGTTTTTCATTGCTAATAACTTCAATTACCGATCTATTGGACCAGCCCACCAATGAAGCTGTATGTATGTGTGTATTAATTAATTATAGTGTGATTTTTAGCTTGAGACACGTGCTCCTAAACATAATAATTCGTTCAAATTATGTGTGTGTATATTGTTTGTTTTTCTGTTTTTGAATTTCGCACAAAGCTACTCGAGGGCTATCTGTGCTCGCCGTCCCTAATTTAGCAGTGTAAGACTAGAGGGAAGGTAGCTAGTCATCACCACCCACCGCCAACTCTTGGACTACTCTTTTACCAACGAATAGTGGGATTGGCTGTCACATTATAACACCCCCACGGCTGAAAGGGCAAGCATGTTTGGCTCGACGGGGATGCGAACCCGCGACCCTCAGATTACGAGTCGCACGCCTTAACACGCTTGGCCATGCGTAATATCTAAAGCCAAGTATTTAGTTGTATAGTAATTACTTTTCAGTGTTTTTTTTTAACTTGTTTTAGTTATCTTATAATTTAAGTTATTCCGATGCGGAGTCCCAAGTGTGTTTTTCATATTGCACATTTGTCAAGGTAGAAAAATATTCAAGATTTCAATTCATTTCATATTTCTTTTTATAAGGTATTTAACGTCAATATTAATTTACATTGACTCTGAATTTCACGTTCATGAAGAGTTTCGTCTATTTGCTTGGTCACCAGGTGGCTCAGTAGATTATCGAGTTTCGATACCTGTGCTGAGAACATCATAGATTATCCATTGTGTAGTTTTGTGCTTACCAACAAGCTATTTGATTGATCTACTTACTAAAAGTTTATTTTGCGAACAGATAAATAAATGTAGGAAACTTGAATGCACTTTTCTCTCTCTTGTTTATTTCTGCACCAATATTAAACAAACATTAGAATAATATTCTAATTTTTCAACCAATGTTAATCGTTGTTTGTGATACTTAAAGTTCACTTACTGCTTCTTTTCTGAAACTAAAGTTTTCATTTTTCTGCCCCCCCACTAGTTAGCGGTAAAATCAGGGTGCGCTTCCCCTCGGTGGGCTCAGCAGATAGCCCGCTACGGTTTTTGCTATAAGAAAACACACACAAACACACGCCATTCCTTCCATTTCTTGAGACAGCATCACGATGTCCATGTGATATTAAAAAAAATAAAATTCATTTAACGTATCGTCAATAACCGTTTTGACCATCACCTTACAAGCCAATGTTGGAAAGCTGAATTATGCTTTATGAATTGGACTTTACAATTTAAGTTGACGAATTATAAAATGAAATAAAAGTTTGTTGTTGTTTTCTTAACTCTGCTAGCATATTAGGTTTATAAAGTACTTCCGTTATGAAAATTTTCTAAGATTTATTGAAAGAGGTTATTTGTAAGTTCACAGCCTATGTATGTTTTTTGGATATGAATAATATCATAAATCATTTGTTATGCTTAATGCGATTTGCCCTGGTTTTCTGTGTTAAACCTTTCCGAAAGTTTTATGGAAAGTCGTTTAGTTTAATGCATAATTTTAAGAGCTGTATGAAGCATGAACGAAGAGCTCCCCTCTATAATATAGGTTGCAATTTTTGCCACGCTAAGAGCGGATCGTCCTCAACGTGGTATTTGAAAGGCTTCAGAAATGATAATTTTAGTCAGAAATTCATTGCTCATAATAATCAATTCAGGGAAAACCGTTGTATATGCACGTGGACGGCGCTTTTAACTTGTATACACCACCCTACACGAAGGGGGGAGCGTGTTAACAGTTCCTTTTTTGAATTTCCGAATTCAGTTTGCTTAAACTTCAAGAGGAAATTGTGGTCATTGGAGCCAAACAGATTTATTTGTATTATTTTACGTTCTTAAACAAGTTTCTAGAAGATTTAAACCTCGCTCGAGAAGAGCTATTTTAACTATTTTCTTGGAAACAACGTAACAGCCCTCAACGCCTTCGCTCCAAAATTTCCATATTAAGCAGCAGAAATAAGGTGGAACGAATGTGATTTACGTGAATGGGAGTTCTAAGTGTGATAAAAGAATCGGAGCTGGTGATATTAACACATTCAATACTAAACCACCTCTCTCCCTATCTATCTATTTCACCGTTCACATAACGCTGTGCATATGACAAAATTACTGCTGTGGTACAACAGTAGCGTTACAGTCTAAATAATTCACTCATATCAGAGATCCCGTTAATCTCGGCCATAATTAAGACATCTAAATCAATGAGAGGAGGGTGCCTTCTCAGGTCGTTTCACCCGTGTCCAATGGCTTGTGCTTAATCCACGGGCTTCACTCGACGTAAAGTGCAGAAGTGCTAGGCCTAAACAACCGGAGTTTGTCATTGATGATACCAAAAAGTAAGTCGAGGCGACGTGCAATTTGCGTTTGTCTATACTACCTGCTTATAAGAATAAGATAGTACATTAGAGGACGTTTGACAACCGAGGTATCCTTTTCATTCGAAGTAACTGTTATTGTCGCTGCCCAGTTCGCTCGATTGTTCACACTGCACCGGTTCAGATAGGATATCTGGCCGAATAGATGCTACACGGAGATTAAAGAACGCGTTTTATGTCCCTCGTTTCTTGATAATACTGCGTTATAAATTCACTGTGTATGTATTATATAACAACAACGACTATAACCTCAGCCGACGCTGATAAAAATCTTCAACGGCGCTTCGTCTATCTTCGGCATGATTTAAAACCGTACACTATTAACCCATAAACTCTCAAAATCTAATGTCGATATCCTAGCGGAGAAACTACACAACCTTAATTACACTTTAAAACACAGATATGTGAAGACTAGTTTTTGTTGTTGTGTTAGAATATTAACTTTACAAAAGCATCGGTTTTAGAAACACTATTACAATGCGTTCTTTGCTAAAATAAGAATATTTTCAATCCATGTTCAGATGTAATACAGACGATAAAATATATTTTTATTGTTGATTCGGAAGTTATTGAAAACGCTTGTTTTCTAAAGAGCAACTAGAGGTAATAAATAACAGGAATAAATAAATGAGACATTGTAATGTGACATTTAATATTTCTAGACAAAGAACAATCTTTATAGATACGTTAAATAAATTGAGGGTGATACATTCGTGCCCCACTAGTACAGCAGTAAGTCTACAGATTTCCAACGCTAAAATCAGCGGTTCACTTCTCTTCGGTGGGCTCAGCAGATTGCCCGATGTGATTTTGATGTAAGAAAAACACACGCGGTGCATTTTATCACGGTGAATATTTGAAAAAAATAATGTGATTATTTGTCAAGTTCTTTATATATGTCCAAAATGTTTAGAACTAACTTTTAAAATAACATTTTTTTTTCTGAAAACAATAACATTTGAATAATTTGTCAAGTATAATGAGTCTTCAAAATTTCGTACAGAAATGAAATAGGGGCATAAAGTCATGGTTTACTTTACAGAGCGTTTCCTGCACGCGAGTAGAGCCGCGCGAGCATCCTGCCCTGACACAAAGGAAATGTTATAGCTGTCATTGTGAGAGGTTTTATTCATATGCATTTATATTAATTGCCCCACTAATATATCGAAAATGAGATGTCATTTCAAAAGGGAGTTAATTACTGTGCTATTTCTATTGATGTCACAACAGTTGGTAATTAATATTAAGCACCCCTACCGTCATACAGTTGATGACTGGATGTTTGAACATTGCTAATAAATTCGCGAAGGGTTAGAGTAGTATTCGTATGTACTGTAATTTTCATTTTCACCGTGCACAGAAGAGAAAATTAATTCCACTGACAGGCAACTTTGTATTGTTTTGAAAGACTCCTATCTCTCGGCGTCTGTGTCATTAATTTAGGCTAGATTTTCATTGGCATTCTGCACCACTGAATTGATTACTAAGACGTCTGTTTTAATTACTTTTGTAATTTAGGGTGAATTTTGTAGGTTTTTTTATTATTTCTCACTGAATGAAATATATTTCGTATATGAACTTTTCGTCCGTCACGAGCTCTTATAAGCCACGCGCAGTGACTTCCACTTCCCTTTATCCACTAATATATATGATTTTTTTTTGTCTTATTTGTCAGGGACGTTTGCCCATTTTCATCGCCATGTAACGTTTTAAAACAGCTATGAAAACATGTGGTCATACTTCGTTCATTTGTCTTTCAGTGAAGCTTCTAAGATAGCTAATAAACGTCCCACCAAACGGTCGAAACTAACATTTAATCTATGTTGTCCTGATACCAATATCTTCTTCTTTACGACTTTCGAATTAATTATCCGCAATGAAAGAGCTTTAATGAAATAATCAAACGTAACTCCACGCGGACGAATACTTTAACATGGAAATAAATCCACGTTTTGGTTTTGGTTTTCTTCTACAAGGTATACTGTGTGAGCACCTTTTTTATAACGTGCTACACAATTAATCACGGAGTTATTCAAGTTTTGTTGTAACACTCTTCAGTGTTTATTAATTGAATAAGAGAATTAACATGTTAAACTTGGCCGTTAAAACTCACAAAGCCCCTAAAATATATCTTAAAAGACTGATCTCAAGCATTTTGCTAATTTACTAAAATCTTACTTTCAGCGTAGGAGATAGATTTGTCTTGTGTTTACGAACAGCTTAGACTGAATCTATATTACCTCAGCGGTAATATAAGCTTGATTTGTGTTTTAAAACGGGTAAGATTGAAATTATATAAGTACAATATTGAGTTAGACGTGGTATCTTGGTTAACAGGACGGACTGTGAATCTGAGAGTTCGCGGTACATGTCTTCTTACCGCAAAATCGCGCTCCGCACTTTGGAACCATTAATGCGCTATAAGAGTGACAGTCATATCTTAGTATCCTATTAGAAGCTAGAAACATAGTGGCTACGCTTGACTAGCTACTTTCCCTATAGTTTATCGGTCCGAAACTAGTAACTATTAACACAGATAATCCTCCTACAGCTTGGAGCAGATAATCAAAACAAACAAACGTTTAACTTTATCTCGACTAGGACGAACTGAATGTTTCCAAGATCTAAAATCACGTAGAACTAGTTGATTAGGCTTATAACTATCACGTCGGTTTTACAAAAATTATATTTAATAATTCTCTGACAATGAGCTTCCAGTAGAATAAGCAGTTAACATATATACAAATACGATAAATAGGCGTGTTGGAAAAGTGCAAGTTGGAAAATACGTCAGCCCAGTACAAGATGATTCAAAAAATGTTTTGTTTGTTTTGAATTCGCGCACGAGGGCTATCAGTAGTCCCTAATTTAGCAGTGTACAGCTAGTCATCACCACCCCAGCCAATTCTTAGGCTACTCTTCTCAACGAATAATGGAATTACCTCTCGTTATAATCTGGGGTCGCAGGGTCGCATGCCGGTCGCTCCAAACATGCTCGCCCTTTCAGTTGTGGGGGCGTTATAATGTTCGGTCAATCCCATATTCGTGGGTAAAAGAGTAGCCCAAGAGTTGGCGGTGGATGGTGATGACTAGCTGCCTTCCCCTAATCTACACTGTTACATTAGGGACGGTAAGCACAGATAGCCCTCGAGTAACTTTGTGCGAAATTCAAAACAAACAACAAAAAACAAATCAACTAACAACTTATTTCCTATCGTAAACAAAATAACCTGGCAGAAGTTAAAGAACCAGAAATATTACAATCTTAACATACAGGCAAAGACATTGGTAATGTTTCATAGTGGACGATCAGCCATCTTGATTCGGAATTTTAAAGACACTGATAGCGTTTACAATAGCTGAACGATAATGCAGACGAGTGGCTCGAAAACGTGGCATTACTTAACAATGAGAATAAACATGTACATATAGATTCACGCAAATATATGTACATAGAGTGAATGATTTGTATTAGAACTACATGAGGGTAGGCACATTGCACCGCCAATTTCAATCAAATACTAGGACATTATCGTCACTCATTTAACGCACCCATGGCCCCAAGGTGCGGTACAATGAATAGTAACAAGATGTGAGCCTTGATCCATATTCAATTACGCTGACCAATAAGCCTAAAGGGAATTAATATAGATGTCAAGTGACCATAACATTGGCTAAAAGTTATCCCTTGAAAATTTTCGAATGTTCATTCGTGCTGAGAGGGAAAAACATATTTACATTTTTTTTTCTCATTTCGACTTTGCTTTATCATCAATTACATATTCATACAGTTAAATATATTGCATGTTTTAGAAAGCGATTTCCGCCATGTACATAGCAAATAACACAATGTTGCTTTGCAGTGGAAAAACCAAACAAACATTTCCAAAAAATAACTCTCTTTTTTGTTTCGGTTTCTACTTTAAAGGAAACATAAATTTAAAAGTTCTACAGATGTGTGTTATTAAACATATTTAAATTTTCATTTATTAGCAAATTACAAAGCAAGCAGATACAAATTAATTTTGAATAAATACGTCCAAATCAAACAAAAAAAGCTGTATAACATGCAATAAGACTAAATAATGTGTAAAGTATATATGATTAACTTTGATACCAGAAAATATATTGAATTATGACATTACTGTCATATTGCGAATTCTAAGAAACGAGTCTTTGGTCAAGAATCTCCGGATTTTTTTATTTGTTTGTTTTGTTTTATTATCAGGTCGTCCCTTAAGTAATGCCGATTTTAGGTTTAGAAAAAGATAAACAATTTCAAACGTTTTAATGTTATTTTAATCAATAATGTATGTTCCATTATTATTACTCTTCCTGTCAACAATTCTCAAGCTTCTGAATGCCACTTCTATAAAATTCTTGGGGTTTGGAGGAAAAGAATGGAGAGGGTAGTTTTGACATCTTCATGTGTTCCAAGCTTTTTCCATCAAGATAGTTCTGCAAACTTCGGAATAGATGATAATCAGATGGGAAAAGGTCTGGAGAATAAGGAAGTTGTGGAAGTTTTTCCAGTCTAGCTCTTCAATCTTTGCAGATGTGGGGGGGCCGTGCATTATCCTGGTGTTACACAACATCTTTACAATTGATCAAAGCAGGCCTCGTTTCTTTCAGTGCAACATTCAAGCGCTCTCAGTGTTGACAACATAAGTCTGATGTAATCGTTACATTAATAGGAGCAATTCAAAGTGGATCACACCAACAATATCCCACTAGACGCTTCCCAAGACTTTCCCATGTCCATTTTGGACTGTACTTTTAGCCAGTTCACCTGCACTGAGCCATTGTCTGCGACGCTTAACATTTTTATAAAATATCAATTTTTCATCTCCAGTCATTAACCTGTCCAAAAAAGGTGAGTTACATTCACGAGAGGGCAGAGAAGTGCAAATGTCCACTCTTGCTCTAAGGTTAGCTTCTGTCAAATCATGGGGAACCCATTTGCCAAGTTTTGAAACGTTTTCAAGCTGCTGCAGATGACGGTGAACTGTTAAATGGTTTGAAATAAACTTCTGCTAGTTCGTCAACAGTTACAGCACAGTCTCCATCAAGTGCAGCCAGCAGCAAGTCATCGTTAAACTGTATAGGATGACCTGATTGTGGCGCATCACTTAAACTGCAGTCACCTGATCTGAACTTCTGAAAACACCTTCGACATTTTCATAGAGAGATTTCGCACCATAAACACCTTGAATTTTTCATGTAGTTTCTGCTGCACTGTTGTCACTAATGTGCTCCACAGACACATCCATCTTCATAAGGGTTAATTTGATTAATGATCTGAGAAAGTGGAGTTGGATCAATTTATTTTATTTGTCTGAACATTTTTATACACGTCTTACTACATATTTTATTCATTAAAGCCTTCTACAAAGATAGAAATGATTATGCACTTTCTGTATTAAATTTTCGGACATTACTTATAGGATGATCTGATGCAAAATAAATCTCAAAAGATCAGTTTTATTGTATCTTATTATTATAATTATTTAATTTTTCAACATATTTCGCTATATTTTAAAAGAAAAAGAAAGTAACGTTATATGGCGTGCATTTCTGTCTTTTTTCACAATCTTTCGCGTGTTTTAAAGTTCTCGATGACACAACATCCAAATTCTTCGACGATCACAAAGTTTTTTTAAAAAATTTTAACAGTACTTGTTATAGATTAGAGCAGAGTTTTTTCAAGTAACGGGTCAAAATACAAGGTCGTCAGAATGTACATGAGAAAATCAGGAATAGTCTTTGAAAATAATTAGTAGTTTGCTTACCGAGTAAGCCAGATGTATTACACTAAAAGCTCTTTACAGGGTCACGACTGGCCGTTAATAAAGTGAGGTCACAAACTAAACAAAGGTGAGAACCACTGAATTAGAGGATATTAATGTCTGTTACGTGGTAGTAGGAGAAATTTAGTTGATCCGTATCTATTTGATTATGAAATTATTTATTGGTTAGTATTTTTATGATCAGCTTTGCAAATTATTCTTTATTTTACGAATATTAAGCTGATATATT